>NC_079164.1:78283255-78583255 GCF_947568905.1 Ostrea edulis | reverse complement strand
GTGACAACATTGTCTTGACAGGAAGCAAACAGTTTGAAATTCAAGACGAAGTGACTGAAGACGTATTGGGTTATATATGGAACTCGCAGAACGGTAGAGAGTTTGTCTAGTTCTGATAAAACAAACATTACGAAATTGTTTCTTCTCCACCTACAGATTGTGAAATTATATCCATTTTGTTGACTTTTATATATATATAAATTGCGTCGAAAATTTGAGTTTTAAATAACCAACAGTATCGTGGCCTTTACAGTGCTTATATATATATATATATATATATTAAATTTATCAATATTTTCAGGAAAACAAGTAGCAGAACTGTACGATAAGGAATATCAGATTAATTACTTGTTCAAAGAAAATCAAAGAGGGTTATCAATATCTGTTGATGATGTCATGTTTATCACCGATATGTGGTTTCTGACGTCAGATGATGATTACATAATGCGCGTGTGGGACATTAATACAGGTACTTTAATGTTTCACTCTGTTTGGTATAATTTCATCCTGTGATATCGTTCCAAGTGACTTCTTTTAGCATAGCGTTTCGAATATAGGTTATAAATGTTTTCTCAGAGAATATCTGTATCATTATATCATGTATACTGTAAAGGACTTGAATTTCGTAAGGCTAAAAAAAAATTATCATTAGGTATTTCACGATGGTTTAATTTCGCGGATAAACCCCTTCTCATATGTGAACTCATGCCCCCAAATACTTTGAACAGCACTTTTCGATGGTTTTATTTTCGCGATCTTTGATATGATCGCGAATAAAACAAAAATAAAAACTAAGCGAATATTTCTCCCTTTACAGTACATGGATATTTTAGAGATTGTGAAAATAGGGAGAAAATCAATGTCATTTATCAATTGTGTCTCCCGTATTACACTTTAGAGTAATGTATTTTCCAACAGGAGGCTTAATGAAGCGACTAACAGGACACGAATCGAATATCGAGATGTTTTCAATCACCGATGGACCTTTGTTTGCTTCTTATGGCTGTTGGGAAGAAGAAAATGCAATTAAACTCTGGTCAACAGAAAGTTTAGAATGCATTGCTTCATTTAAATTAGATTGTGCGGTAAGCATTAGATAGAAATTGTCATCTCTATGTGTTTCCGCTATTGCAAAGGTATGAATAAAAGGAAATAACTAAAGTCTGCATATTCCTGCAGTCTGTTGATGTCTTCATTTATCGTTTTTTTTAGTTTGGAAAACTACGAATGTGTAAAGACGGGTTAACTTTCGTGACAACAGAAGCAAATCCATCACGGATTATTCATTGGAAGATATTTGGTGTTGAAGAAGTGGTGGACTTGTCCAAACTTCCCAAGAAATTCGGCGGAAAGGGTATTTCAAACCTAAATTAAAAGCTTTTGGTCAGAGAATTTGAAGAGGTGGCAAAATTGATTGTAAAACTTCCTAGATGAAGTTGGTAAAGTCCCTTTCATACAAGAAAGTCGACTAACCCCGTTGTAGAAAATTGTAATGCTGGAATGGATCGGGCGATTTGAGAGGTCGCAGAAAGCAGAGGAACATTACGAACCCCTGGAAGAAGTTGGGAATTATTCTCTCTCTCTCTCTGTCTCTCTCTCTGCAATGTATGTAGGACGGGGTGCAATGTGAAGGTCGGGGATTAGGTCAGGAATGATCAGGATCAAGGTCAGGAATGATCAAGATCGAGGTGTATGTTGAGTGGGTTAACATTCTTCCCGCTTTACCGAAAACTTGTACACACTTTCTTGCTAAGACGGGTACTCTTTACATAAGCATGCCTGATCAAATGTGTAAAAAAAAAAAAAAAGAAAAAAAAGGGGGGGGGGTGTATGGGTATATGTCAACTGTCTAGTGTGAATTTAGTTTGAATTAAGAGCATTAAAATCTAAGATATCTTTGAGTACTAGTGAAAGGTTTGGATAATTTGATTTACAGTTTTGAGTACTAGTGAAATGTTTGGATAATTTGATTTACAGTTTTGAGTACTAGTTAAATGTTTGGATAATTTGATTTATAGTTTTGAGTACTAGTGAAATGCTTGGATAATTTGATTTATAGTTTTGAGTACTAGTGAAATGTTTGGATAATTTGATTTACAGTTCTGAGTACTAGTGAAATGTTTGGATAATTTGATTTACAGTTCTGAGTACTAGTGAAATGTTTGGATAATTTGATTTATAGTTTTGAGTACTAGTGAAATGATTGGATGATTTGATTTACAGTTCTGAGTACTAGTTAAATGCTTGGATAATTTGATTTACAGTTCTGAGTACTAGTTAAATGTTTGGATAATTTGATTTACAGTTTTGAGTACTAGTGAAATGTTTGGATAATTTGATTTACAGTTCTGAGTACTAGTGAAATGCTTGGATAATTTGATTTACAGTTTTGAGTACTAGTTAAATGTTTGGATAATTTGATTTATAGTTTTGAGTACTAGTGAAATGTTTGGATAATTTGATTTACAGTTTTGAGTACTAGTGAAATGTTTGGATAATTTGATTTACAGTTCTGAGTACTAGTGAAATGTTTGGATAATTTGATTTACAGTTCTGAGTACTAGTTAAATGCTTGGATAATTTGATTTACAGTTCTGAGTACTAGTTAAATGTTTGGATAATTTGATTTACAGTTTTGAGTACTAGTGAAATGTTTGGATAATTTGATTTACAGTTCTGAGTACTAGTGAAATGCTTGGATAATTTGATTTACAGTTTTGAGTACTAGTTAAATGTTTGGATAATTTGATTTATAGTTTTGAGTACTAGTGAAATGTTTGGATAATTTGATTTACAGTTTTGAGTACTAGTGAAATGTTTGGATAATTTGATTTACAGTTCTGAGTACTAGTTAAATGCTTGGATAATTTGATTTACAGTTCTGAGTACTAGTTAAATGTTTGGATAATTTGATTTATAGTTTTGAGTACTAGTGAAATGTTTGGATAATTTGATTTACAGTTTTGAGTACTAGTGAAATGTTTGGATAACTCGATTTACAGTTTTGGAGGTAGACCTAGACCTCCAAGTAGTAGAAGATTATGAAGATGACCCAGAAGACCCTGACACTGACGTAGAGGTCGATGAGGATGAAGATGAAGATGAGGGAGACGACGAAGATATATGAGACGATTTCCTCTGTTCCATTCATTAAATCACTTTGTACCTCAAATCATCGTCATTTCACTATTCACCTAGTACCTGTACTTCATTATGATAGTCAGAGGATAGCAGTGACGTTCCAGATTGTGTCGTGTACAGTCTGTGATATTTTATTTCTGTATCATGTTTAACATCGTACACTTTATTTGGTTAACAAGTTTACAAAATACAGGGTTATGTGACTTATCATTGTTTCTGTTGGTTGACGTTACTATTGTTAGTATTTTATATAATGCAGTATTTAACATTATCTTGCATTTCGAATAGACAACTAAATCTCGATATTTTGGATTTTTACATACAATATCAAGGTGTATAGTATATTACATTGAAAAGAGTTTAAATGTAAGCGATTAGAATTCACGAAACAGGCATGCACTTTTGTTAGGGAAAAAACCAGCGAGTCGCTATTGTATGTTCTACAAAATGTCTTTCATCCTGACTACATGTCCACCAGTATTGTATATAGTTTATTAAAAAAAAACACTGCTTACATTACATGGTTGGTTGTTTGTATAATGTTTAATGTCCCACTCGAAAAATTATCACTTATATGGAGACGTCACCATTGTCGGTGAAGGGCTGCAAAATTTAGGCCTATCTTCGGTGCTTACGACCTTTGAGCAGGGAGGGATTTTTATCGTACCACACACACGGGGCCTCGTTTGTTTTTTTGTTGTTTTTTTTTTTGTGGTCTCTTCTGAACGACCGCCCCATTCAGTCGCCTCTTACAACAAGCAAGAGGTACTGAGGACCTATTCTAACCCGGAACCCCACGGAACACAGTGTTATTCTAATCTGATTTTAAAGAGAAGTCTATACTGTGGAATCATCATTGTTCGTTGGGGATTGATGTTCGCGGATTTCGTGGGTCACTCTTACCCATGAATTTAAGTGTCCTCGAATATTTTTTTAACCAGGTAGAGTTATCTCTCCTAGTGACATCGTATCGCTTATCCACGAAATTGCTTATCCACGAAATTACGTCCCCACGAACCAGCAAAATTTTGCTTACCCACGAACATTGGCCCCCACGAATTAAAGTGATTCCGCAGTATTCGCGAATCTCACGTTTGAATCCAAATTTGGTTTTGCTGTGACGAAACAAGTTGCCTGTCAATGTGTGATGGAACGGTATCATCCCGGGAAGGCTCGTTCAGATTGATTTGCAACAGTCAAAAACTCTGTGTTAACATATGTTTCAACGCATACAGTGTAAGACATTTCAGCATTCTCCCCTGCCGCATCTCGTGTGATCCGGCAATGTATAACAGTGGATACCTTAATCTGTTCTAAGATCAATGAAGCCTTTTAAATACAGTAACGCAAGTCATTTGAGATTATTTACCTTCATTTGTTGGTATTTGATGTATTCTGGCCATATCAAATTTGAAGGACAATGTTAAAGCGTAGGGTCTTAGTTTTTGAGAAAGGGGTCTCTCTACAGCTTCCTTAAACCCAACAGAAAGGGATCTCTCTACAGCTTCCTTAATCTCTCTACAGCTTCCTTAAACCCAGCAGAAAGGAATTTCTCTACAGCTTCTTTAAACCCAGCAGAAAGGGATCTCTCTACAGCTTCTTTAAACCCAGCAGAAAGGGATTTCTCTACAGCTTCCTTAATCTCTCTATAGCTTCCTTAATCTCTCTACAGCTTCCTTAAACCCAACAGAAAGGGACCTCTCTACAGCTTCTTTAAACCCAGCAGAAAGGGATTTCTCTACAGCTTTAAACCCAGCAGAATGGGATTTCTCTACAGCTTCTTTTAACCCAGCAGAAAGAGATCTCTCTACACTTCTTTAAACCTAACAAAAGGGGATAGAAAGTGATAGAAATATAGGTCAAATCAAAGTCCTTGATTAGAATAGGATGCGCGTTGAAATCAGCATTTTGTTCTGTAGGGTGTGATAGTGCTGCTGTAGCGACGTAATGTAGTATGTGACCTTGACTGACAATGACCTTGATTCAAGATCATGACAAATAATTCTCAACAGCAAGTCTTATCTCCAGTAACAGTGTATACTGTTCCTATGTTATTACCTCATTGTTCAAATGACCTTGGTCTTGGATTCTGACCTTCATTTGACACTAGCAACGTTTTAAGTTGTTGACAAGATGGAGTTTTATGGCCTGTCTATTTGAAAGAAAAGTGATTGGTTTATCGCAGGGGGCCTCCGTGGCCGAGTGGTTAGAGCATCGCGCTCAAAATCACACGGCCTCTCACCTCTGCTCGAATCCCGCTCGCACCGGTAAGTGAGAAAGTTACCCAGTTTACTTTCGGAAGGTCGGTGGTCTCTTCCCAGGTACATTGTATCTGGGTTCTCTCTTCCACCAATAAAAACTGGGCGCCACCAGATAATTGAAAAATTGTTGAGTGTGGCGGAAAACATCAATAAAGAGAAAGAGGTTTGTGGCAGTGAATTTGACCTCCAAATGAGTTTGGTGCACCCTGAAGGTCCTATGTACCTTCCACCGGGATCATAACACATCATGGATTGCAAAAGACGTCTTCGTGAATTGTGATATTCAAACCGTCATTGCTACAAGCTACAGCTTGGGCACGAGTTTCACAAACAAATGACGTCTATATAATATATCACACACTCGTTTTGCTGGGAGATATATATAGGTATGTATATAGGTGAAAAAAATTATATATAGATATAGATGCGGCTGAAAATCGAGTGACAGGAGAAATAGCTCTTGTGTATGAGAGGAGAAAACAACCAGAGGAATTTTTCAAAGAAATGGATATAAAACTGAAGGAAAACGCAAGTAGATTTATTTTGGAAATGCTTTATTTATGGAAAGCAAAATGTAAAAAAGAAGACAAGTCATTGAACAGGTGGCGATACATGGAAACCTGGTTACAGGACTATACCAATACATATGACAAGGAAACCACTCAACAGTGGCAAGTACCATATACAACAAAAGTGTAGAACAGAAAACAACTGTTAGGAAACAAGCGCAAACACATACTTATGCATCAACAGTAAGTAATGACACTCATTCCACCGCACAGACAATACCAATGTCTATAAATAACATACAAATCATTCGGTATTCATTCTAGTCTATCCAGGGGTTCATGTTTCCTAAACTCTCTATTTTGTATTCCTTATGGGAGTTATGAGATTGATCACTGTTGGTGACCTTCACCTTTCACTCCATGCCTAGAAGGCTGGATCAGCTACACACTAGATGTTCAGTATATAGTGATGGATCACACCAAAGTTAAGGTAATAACAAAACGGATAAATAACAGGCCGACCAATCACCGTAGTGAAAAAAGACAGGGTTAAGGTTAACCTGCCATAGACTGACAATACTGACCAGGGAATATGTACAGGAATGAAAGGACAACATTCATTGCACGCGGGGTACGGCGCCATTTTTAGGAGGTAACAAACTCAAATGAGAACAATGTTTACCAACAGACAATTCGAATTTCGTCAATCTAAATGAAATAGATATAATTTAAGATCCAAATTAGTTGGATTCTAAAGTATCCGATCTTTCCGACAGAAAATTTACAATAAAAGAAATCAAATTTTAATCAAAAGGATAGAAATATACAACAATACCTCGTATGAATAACCAGGAATTTAAGACAAATATAAAGGAATATACAAGGCGACTTCAATGAAGAGCATGTTGCATGGAGGATGAGGACTGTGGAGGGGTGGAGTCTTATAAACTGCAAGAAAAAAAAAACTAATGAGAAAGATTAAGCAACTAATCAGAGGTTCACTCTCGGGGGATATAACAGATAAGGAGACTCATAAACCTTGATGTCTGCGAGAGCCAGTTCTATGCTGTTTACCGAAGGTGCATAAGTCAACGAAAAATGAAAAAAAAAAAAACGCATATAGAAACTCAGAAAAGGAAATTATATTTCCTGCTTAAATCCAGAAGATCTCTCTTTTCAGCCCATTGTAGGAGGACCCAATTCTTCATCTCAAAGACTTGATCATATATTAAAACAGTATTGCAAAAGGGTCCCTAGTTTTATCTGGTATGACTTAGACCATATACAAAATGATACGCTTTTGTTTTAGGAGGATTGAAGATAAAGCAACAGTTTTGCATTTGGACACAAACATTTTCTTCAAACTAATGGTATGGCAATGGGAACAAAAATAGCACTGAAATATGCTACGTTAACCTTGGGCTACATGGAAGAAAAACTTCATCAACAAATGATAAATCTATGGGGCGAGGAAGATGCTATACTAATAAAATCGAAAAGGAAAAGATTTCTGGATGATTGTTTTATTCTATGGTGTGACGACATGGATAGATTTTGCGATAGAGATCATTGATACAAAATTACTTTTTCTGAACGTGGTGGTTATCAAAGACACTAAACTCTCATTGGTGTTGTCTACTTCAAACGTATCGACACACATCATTAAAAAAAACTGCACTATTCCCAACAATTTGGCAAGACGTTTATGCATTATAGTGAGTGATGTAAATACCAAAGAAAAAGCGAAGAGATATGATCGCTTCGAAATACTTAGTGCAAAAAACGGGAAAAAGACAGGCATCCTTCCCTTTGTACATGTGCGCACAACTCGTGCAACCAGAATAACAACTCAATAGTTAACCAACTAAACAATTTCCTGAAAGACGACCAATCAACCAAGAAGATATAGAGAGAAATAAATTTTATCAACACCAAACGCCAACCGTTAAATCTAGAATATTATATCCTTATCATAAAGACAATTACAAGGTCACTAAGTGTGAGGATCCACGAAGGAGGACCTGTCAATATATCACGGAGGGATCAGAATACCGCTTTAACGGACGCGTAAAGTCAACGCCAACATGTCGTCTGATAGCGAAATATCCTGTATGTTATTATATGTCCTGGATGTGAGGAATTTTATATTAGGGAAACAGGTAATCCGCTTCGAGTTCGTATTCGCAAACAGCATATCAACATCCTTGAATACAGGCAAATTCCCCAAAGTGAACATTTAGATGTTTAATGGACAAAAATAATTCAATATATTTCTATTTTACAATCATTCGTGTGGAAGGGACATCCAGAGATGTGAAAAGGAAAAACATTTTATTGATACTCAATAATCCAGTTTAACGAGCGGTAGCTCAGATGTAGAATGTTCGCTTCGTAACCGGAAAGTCGTGAGTTCGAGCCCCGCTCGTGCCATAGCCGCGTCAAACATAAGAGGTTTACGTGGAGCAATCACTACATATGTGACTACACAAACATATGTAGTGATTGCTCCTTCACCAAACGCTCGGCATTTAAAAGTGAGAATCACGGGTCTTTCGGATATGATCTTAAAAACGGAGATCCCGTGTCGCGACAGGCGTTGGCACGGTAAAGAACCCTCATTGCTATTGCCCCGAGCGCTAAGAATAGGTCTAAAGTGGCACTTCACCTACAGCTGGTGACGTCTCAATATCAGTGAAAAATTCTTGACGGGACGTAAAACAACCAATGAAGCTTATGACGACGAGAATTGTTTTACAAAATGTGAAACTTTTGAAGATAGAAATTGAAAGCGCGAAAGCATTGCTAAACGTGTTCGTGTTTCTTTACTTTTTACCATACTTTTACCCATCATTGTAAAAAGTAATTAGATAGATAATTGATAGATAGATAGATTCATGTAGATAGATTGTTTAACGTCCATCTCGAGATTTTTTCACTCATGTGGAGACGTCATCATTGCCAGTGAAAGGCAGCAAAATCTAGGGATCGTGCCACACCTGCTTACAAGCAAGGGGTAATATATATATATTCATTACACAGTGATATATATATATATATATATATATATATACACACACACACACACACACACACACAGCAGAATTCATTACACAGTGCTATGCCCCGACAAACGTAGCAGAAGAAAACGATAAAGAAGAATTTTATGATCAACTTCAAAGTGTAATAGAAAATGTACCACCTAGAGACATTTTAATATTGATGGGAGACATTTTAATATTGATGGGAGATATGAACGCAAAAGTGGGCAAAGACAACAACGGAAGAGAGTTCATCATGGGGAAAGAAGGCATAGGAACCATCAATGAAAATGGAAAACTGTTTGCAGATGTTTGTGCACAAAACGACCTTGTTATTGGTGGAACAATTTTTCCTCACAAGAATATCCATAAAACAACATGGACATCACCAGACACAAAGACCAAAAATCAGATAGATCATATTACCGTAGCCAGGCGATGGAGAAAGAGCTTACAAGATGGCAGGGTCTATAGAGGTGCTGATGTTGGTTCTGATCATGAACTACTGGTGGCAAATTTCAAAATCAATATATCCAGAGCAGTTAAACAAGGTGGACAGCTGAGCAGACGATACAACTTAGAGAAGCTTAGAGATGGTCAAAACATCAGAGACTTTACTATCAAACTCAGCAATCGTTTTCAAGCCCTTGCAGATGTAGATGATGGTACATTAGAAACGAAATGGCAGAGATTTAAGAACTCTTTTAATACCACTTGCGAACACAGGGGCTAAGTCCGTTTTGGGCCCGAACTCTGTGATACCATAAATATAGAAAGGGGTCTAACTCTGACACAGATAAAAAAAAACTAACCACTCGCTTCAAATGCCTAAAAAATCTTAAACTAGGTAAGCTATGCGTAATTTGTCGTTTTCCTTGCATAGATTAATGTTTTAACTACTTGCATGCCAAATTTCAAGTCACTGGTTCTTAAAATAACAAAGATATACGTCATCGTTCTCTCGATTTCACTTGTTTATTTTTACTAGGACATTTACCGGTCCAGGTCACGGAGTCGTTTTTCGCCTATGACAGCAGCGAAATTCAGACTAGTATGGAAGATTTCAGACCTGTCAATTAAAATTTCACATCAATTATACGCTACTTACTTCCTCATATTTTAATAATGTTCTTCGTGTAGACGTTACACGACTTATTTTTCCTCAGCAGCATCAACTGTTGAGAAGATCTGCCATTTTAATGAATATACTAAATACCCGATAGACTTAAAATCTCAAATACCTTAAAATTAATCAAAACATTATTCTTGTGATATTGCACTTAGAGAAGGAAATTGAACATTATTTCTTTGCTTTTTTAATTTTTTGTTTTTGTTTATTCTATTTCATTTAGATTATTATTACCCACTCCCCCTTCTTTAAAGTTTTAGACATTTCGGGTATTTAGTGTATTCATTAAAATGGCAGATCTTATTTATGGTATCACAGAGTTCCGGCCCAAAACGGGCTTAGCCCCTGTGCTTGCGAAGAAGAACTTGGTTACAACAAGAGACAATATAAGATCTGGTTGTCAAATGAAACAATCGATGCCATCGAGAAAAGAAGAAAAACCGAAATCCAACTTGAACAAGCAAAAACTAAATCCCAGAAAGAGAAGCTTCCAAAAGAATACTCAGATCTGCAGAAAGAAGTTAAAAGAAATGCGAAGCTTGACAAAAGGAAATACATTAACCAACTAGCTACTGAAGCTGAAAATGCCATGATTAGAAATGACACTAAAACTGTTTATAACATTACAAGACAGTTGGCAGGCAGAAAGACCTATACATCAAGACCAATAAGAGACAGAGATGGAAACACCATAACGAAACTGGAAAAACAACTAGAAAGATGGAAAGATTACTTCAGCAGCCTTCTAAATGGAGATGAGATTACCAATAGCCCTGACATTCCTCCAGGTGATGATCTTGATATTGAAACATCTGCCATCTCTAAAGATTAAATTATCAAGGCAATTCGAAAAATCAAAAACGGTAAAGCTCCAGGACCAGACTATATTCCACCAGAAGTACTGAAAACAAGCCCTGAAACAACAGCAAATATGCTCCACGATCTGTTAAATACTATCTGGACATCTGAGGAAATACCAGAGGACTGGAGAACAGGGTTCATAGTAAAATTGCCAAAGAATGGAGACCTTAGTGATTGTCAAAAATGGAGAGGTATACAACTACTCTCACTACCTAGCAAAGTCTTGACACGCATAATTCTTGAAAGAATCAAAGAAGCCATCGATAGATGCCTCAGAGATGAACAAGCAGGATTCAGGTGTGGGCGCTCATGTACAGACCAAATAGCCACATTGCGTCTCATCATAGAACAATCTCTCGAATGGCAGTCACCACTCTATATCAACTTTGTCGACTTCAAAAAAGCCTTCGACATGCTTGACCGCATAATAATATGGAAAGTTCTGAGGCATTATTGTATCCCAGAAAAAAATGTTAGAATAATACAATATAATATAACACCAAATGCCAGGTCATACACAATTCATCACTGTCACCATCGTTCAACGTGGGCACATGGGTACGTCAAGGATGTCTATTATCCCCTCTGATCTTCTCTCTTGTCATTGACTGGATAATGAAAACAAGCATGACACCACCCAAAGGTATTCAATGGACACTATCTTCCAAACTAGAAGATCTGGACTTCGCAGATGACGTCAGCTTATTATCACATCTGTTCCAGCATATCCAACTGAAAACAGAGTCACTCCAAACAGTTGCAAGGTCAACAGTGCTTGAAATAAAAACCAAAAAAACCAAGTGCCTAAGAATCAATGCACAACATGACTCGCCTGTGATGTTGGAAGGCAACAGCATCCAAGATGTTGATAGCTTCACGTATCTGGGAAGCATAGTCAGCAAAACTGGAGGAGCAGGTGAAGACATCAGAAATAGAATTGGGAAGGCAAGACATGTCTTTATTACCTTGAGACCAATCTGGAAGAGGAATAACATCAGCCTCGAAACAAAAATTAGAATATTGGAAACCAATGTAAAATCTGTTCTTCTTTACGGATCTGAGACATGGAAACAAACTAAAAAAAACAGAGCATGACCTCCAAGTTTTTATAAACAAATGCCTCAGACAGATATTGAAAATTAGATGGCCTGAGAAAATATCAAACCAGGAATTATGGAGAAAAACAAGCCAAACTCCGTGTCTTACTCCCTGGCATGATACAATTCTTACATCATTTTGAGATCTAACTGACTAGGTCTTTGTGTATGAATATGAATTTAGTAGTCTATGAAATTATTATCAAGATAATGAGGCAAATGGTATTTTGGTCTATGATGAAAGACTGCTACACGTGTTCTAACTTTTAATCTGTATAATGAAAGGTGAAGATAACGAACAGTGATCAATCTCATAACTCCTACAAACAATGCAAAATAGATAGTTGGGCAAACACGGACCCCTGTCGACCGGTCACACCCGCCGTGAGCCTTATATCCTGTTCAGGTAAACGGAGTTATCTGCAGTCAAAATCAGTGTGCCAAGAACGGCTTAACAATCGGTATGAAACACGTCAGACAGCATTTGACCCAATGATAGGTTGTATTGACGAACTAGATCGTTATAACGACCATAGAATTTGCGGAATACTGACTTCAATCGAGACTGTTGAAACCCCTGTACCATCAACTTGTTTGTCAGTAGCTTACCTCGATTTAAAACCTGACTATACGTAGAACAAGTTCTTGCATATCGAAGCAGTTGAGGTATATAAACACCATATGTAGGTAATAATGGAATATTGCTACATAAATATGGGAAGTTGACGATGGAGAAGCTGAAATCATCCCGTTTGTCATACAGTTGAGTTGTTAGTTTGCCGTTAATATCTACTTTCAATAAAATATCTAAGTATGAAGCAGAAGTGGACGAATCAATCAAAACAAAATGAATGTTACAATGAGCTGTCGCGTACAGGAAGTAAAATAAAAAAAAAATAAAAACTTGTTCACATTAATGGTATGATTTGGCAAAAATAACATTCATTCATACATTCATAATACTTGCAATAACCATGTTTGTTGGTAAAAAAGGAAAGAAAAGAGGAAAAAGCCTAAAGAGTAAACAGCAAACAAAGGAAAAACAGAGCCCCGGTGTCATTATCCAGGTGAGTCAAGACCTTATAAGAATTGACTTAATTGTAGAAGAAGTTGTTACGATAAGGCGTGAAATATGCCCCAATTAAAAAAAAATATTACAAATCAAGTATATTATGCTGGTAAATCCCCTCTTAAAATTTAGAATAAAACTCAAAATATCACTAAGTAACAGTGCCATGCCATTAAATGGCGTCCATAACGAAGAAAATGTTTACACTAGTTTATATCAAAGCTATCTTTAGGAAATGCAGCCGAGAAGCAACATGTTTATTCCATTCCTAGTAAATTTATAATGTTTAAAGCTTAAATATTAAGATATTGTCAGCTAATACTGTGAATATTTGTATGTTTGTAAGACTTTTACTGACTTCCTTTTTCGGTTTTCCGCTGTAGGACATCATTCTCCCAACTATTACCATATTACCAGACCCAACTTATCAGAATGCCTGTTACTCAAACACATGCCTGTGGTATAACCTGATGATTGAAACATAGGAGGAATGCTGTTTTAAACAACTTTAAAGGACAAGGTACGTTTGGGGCCAAATTTGGCCCCGCGTCCAAATTAAATGATATTCCTCAAAATTCTTTCATATGGTGTATACTTCCATAAAATGGTTATGATGTCTTCGTAAAAAGCTTTACTTATGTATAATACACATGTAAATACAGTATAGTTTACGATAACGTTGTGCCATTTTGACGTTACTTTATGCGACGTCATGAACAAGAAAGCTATGTCATGAACTCAATATGAAAATAATCCAATTTATGTCGCCGTATGCTCAAAGTTTTATTAAACAAATGTGCACTATGATTTTTATTTGTAAAGTTTAATTGACTATTTTCGAAAGTTTTAATCAGTTGTAGATAATTCGATGCGGCGGTTGCTGTGATTTGAAGGACGATTAGTGTAATTGTATCTAAGAATTGTAGAGCAACCCATATATATTCATTCAATTTTAACATTGTATTTACATTTGCATCCAATTTGCATTGTTTTATTCTAAATTAAATGAATATCATATATGTACGTAGCGCGTGGTTACCTTAAGTTATTCTTAACCTAACAAAAAATAATCTTGTCGGTATTATATTCAATGTTTTAGCATATACACTTGCAGATCTATTAATTACACTCTTTATTTGAAAAAAAAAATGTGCAGGCTCCTGACAATTATCTTTAAATAACAAATCTTTCAATGCATTAGTATTTACGCAAAGGAAAAAAGTTTGAATCATAAATAGTATCATTGTCTCAAACCACGTCCGAAGTCCGCATGGGAGAGGATCGTATTTTTTTTTTACCCCCCCCCCCCTCCCCTTTAACCTTTTGATACAGTGTACATGCCGATTTAGTCAGAGATATGAAAACAACTTTGGTTTCCCTATCTAATAAATCATTCAACAATTCCTTTTCGGCCAGTTTCTAATGATGAATGAAGCAGAAACTGTCTATTAACAGTACCAAAGTCAATCACTATGACAGTGCATCAGTATATATAATGCCGTCAGTCAAAGATATTTATATTTTCCAACAATTGTCAAAATAATGAAAGGTGTAAGATCTAATCAGTTTTTGACACTAAGTTTTTTCACTATAAGGACTACTAGAATCTATAATTTACTAGTCCTGCTGATTTGTGACTAGTCCGGCTGCTGAAAGTAGACGGCCGAGTTGCGATGCGACGAGGGGAAGAGAGCGAGAGGGGCTTGTCCCCTCTTAAAGAGGGTGGGAGTCTGGGGAAAAAAATCTAGATGCAGATTGTTCACTTGAGACAAATAAATGAAAATTTTATGACCAAATCTAGCCTCTTTTTCCTGAGTCTCTCATCAAACCATCGTATTTATGCTTGAATATCATGAAGAATACGTCAATGTGTAACATAGTACCGTATTTTGTCGAATATGATATGCACTATTTTTCAAGGATTTTTGGTGTAAAAAAGGGGTGCGCATTGTTTACCAAATAGGGTTTTTTTCCAGGTGAAACTCGGCGGTTAAGTAATGTTTTACTCGGAGACATATCGTATGCTTGTTCACGTTTTTCACCTAATCGATCTCAAGAAAATTACCACAGAACGTAAATTGTAGAAAATATTATACTTAACAATATGTAAATAATCAAATTATTATAAAACAGCCAATTAAGTTTTATTTGATCTTACATTCATATTAGATATTCATCATCGTGAAAAAGTGCCACGATATCATCATACCGTGACCATGACCGGCACACGTTTTTCGAAGCCATCGTTGTGTATAAGGACCTCATCGCTTGATTTTGTCAGACACCTATTCAGGGTACTTTCTGCATTCTGCACGATTTCCATGGATCTGGGAATATGTGATTTTCTTTTGCTTGCGACTGACGTACTTCATCTATCTAAATGCAGCGAAATTTCGGAGAGTTGTTTGAATTCTTCATTTCACTACCGTCTCCAAATAATGGTAGTGTACGATTACAACACATTGAACAATTGTTCACTATTTTTACTTTATTTCTATAACGTCGGCTATTTGAATTATTTGAAGTTTCAACAAAGAAAATATCGAGTGTTCAAAATTTAATGCTACATAATATCTTGCTTTGCTAAAATTAATATATTATTACCGCGCTGTATTCAAATTCCTGTGCTTTGCTGAGAACTTACATTATTTCCACAAAGATTTCTAGTGAAATTTAAATTGAAAAAAGCCAAGAATACTGCTTGGTTAGAATGTTTACATTAATCACCGGTAATTATGTATATTGGGAAAAGGATATCAAACAATCGTTCCAGTTTTATACAAATGATAATATTGTGCTCTGGTTTAGTCCTCATTACTTTGTGCACAAATTACATGCAACTTTAATTCCAGAGGGGAGGGGGTGTCCGGACCTCCACTCTAGATCCGCGCATGATTCGGATATAGTCATTAAGCGGTGTTTTGTGCACATGCCACTAAATGTTAAGTGACCGATGGTGAGTGGGATGGTTAAAGTGTAAATGCAGGAAAAGAAAGTATTCCTTATGTGTGAAAATCGCGTTCTAATACTTCAACACCAGTTCCACGATTTAATGATGAAAATAGTAACCAATGACTAGTTATCATATATTTTTAAATAAGACTATATCACAGAACACGTGCATCAGTTATCGACAAATGTAAGGCGATTTTATAAACAAATAATTATTACAGCGACGTAGCAACAGGGGAATTTGGCCCACACATTCTTTTGTTTTGAGAATGTAGTTTTTCCATAAATTTTACATGCGAATTTTGATTTACCCCCCCCCCCTTTATGGTAATACTGAATGCTTGCGAAAATTTAAGTATGAAACGATTAGAGTTGTAGATCTGTTGACATTGATTGCAAATGCAGTCAGAATCGTTTGTTTCTACTAAAAATGTTTTCTTAAGAAATTTTTTTTTATCTATTTTTTTTTTTTTTTTTTTTTTTACATGTAATGATCGGGGTTCACTGGGTTTTGTCCTCTTGGAACACACAATACAAGCGTACACTTTATCTTGTAGCTTACAAATGAGTTTTAATTTAGATATCTAAATACTACATCGTTCATCTATCAACTACCAACATTCACTCTTATAGCAGGGTAGATACGAATATTCCATTACCATATATAACATGGAGTAACTTCTCCTAAATGAGTTCGACAACTTTGTAATATAAACGACAGATCGATGAAGTTGGAATTGTTTTGATAGGTAACATGCATGTCACAAAACTACAGGTACTGCATCATGTAAATAATGAACAATATATTGTAATGAATTGATTTTCAAGTGTATATATTTAAAGCAATATAAGCTGTCGGCGGCGGCAATTTTCTTAAATCACGCTAAAACGTTTTTTCAATGCGAAATATAAAATTCTAAATTCTGTATGTTTGACTTGCTACTAATTCAATTTTTACGGGGAAAATATAACCGAATTTTGCATTCGAACTCGCACTATTATGCTCTGGTATAAAGGTACCGATTAAGCTATCGCGCTTTCATTTCCGATATTATTAAACTTTTTATTTTATAAACAAATATTGCATTCGGTTGCAGGCGTGCATTTTTTTTAAAAGCCAGGCCAAAGCCATAATAAAATTCTTACTTAATAACAAACGTATTATGTATCATGAGTGGGTTTTTAATTCAAATGGATAATCATTAGATGTGTCTGACATAATGCTTAATACAATATTAGAATAGCATTTGAAATTGCCCATGCAACATACCCAATAAGTTATAATTAGCCTACATGTATACGTTAGAATATTATGACTGGCAAGGCGTATTTAGACATGTATTTAGATACGCATTGTAGCCACCACAGTATATGCACACCAATTAAGAGGGATAATTCATATCATAAACCATCTATGATAAAAAAGAATATGTGATTGAACTTTGCCATGTGTTACATTAATTGCGTTGATATCATTGCGTATCTATATGAAACATAAAATTGGAATCGGAAATATCTGTGTCGAATATTCCAATTCTCTGATTACACACTATCTTCTTCAATGCAAACTACTAGAGTCTTATAAAATTTAATATGCTGTACATATGCATATTATTTATTCATTAAACTTGTATATATGAACACCATCAACGTTGAAATTTGTATTACAGATGAACGCGGGAAATGGTTAAACGTTAAATCTAATAGTCTGCTCATTTACCAACCAAGTCGAAATTTTCCTCATTACTGACTTTCAACATGATTAATTTGTACACAAAATATCTTTGTGGTTGTTGCATGTGCTCTATCTTTAAAATGGTTTCAAAGGCATAAAAAACGGCTAATTTCGGCGATTTCGGTAAATCATGTCAATCGGAGAGAAGGAAAATGACGTCACAGAACATATTACGTCACTAATTTTCACATGTATCATCAGGGCCAATGCCCTAGTGCATAATCATAATGATTAAACCAAGTGAAACCACATTTTAAATTTATCTTAATTTTGTGGCGAAATTTGGGCCTTAATGTACCTTGCTCTTTCTCTGATTTCTTAGTAAAAATGAGAATTATAACCAAATTTCCCCTTATTATGCAATTTTTTGCAATATAATTAACAGATACCAGTGACTTACAAATTGATCACAAATGTAATATTATACAAATATTGCTGGGTTATTTTAGGTCAATACAGTGATTAAACCACCTGAGTAGTACAATATTCACCGAGCCCAAAGGACGAGGTGAATACTGTACTTCGAAGATGAATAAATCATCGTAATGACTAAAAAAAAAAAACAGCTATCGGACCCTCGAAATACCGGCCCGTTGGACTATCGGGCCGTCGGAATACTGGGCGGTCACCTATGTGGATGTGTTATATAATAAGGTGGTGCTATTATATGCCGTGGTTCTTTTAAAATAATGTGGCGCTTTTTTAAATTATATTCTATGGTTTTTATACGTCCGCCTTTAGATGGGACGTATTATGATACAGCGATGTCTGTACGTTCGTCCGTCCGTTTGGGGTTTTCAGTTTTTATACGCTCGTCTTTAGACGGGACGTATTATGGTACAGCGATGTCTGTACGTCTGTCCATCCGTTCGGGGTTTTCTCTTTATAATTTCATTTCCCTGTCACATATCATGCTGAAATTTGCTGTGTAGCTTCTTTGTGGGTCACTCTAGATCATACTGCAATTTTGATCCATTTCGACCTTTTTTCCAGGAGTTTTGCCCCCTTATTTGGAAATAATTATTATATGGGGGGTACATAATTTGTCCGCCCTACTCCTCCCACAGTTTTCAAGTGAGGACTTTCTTATTTTGTGGAGTGTTTGTATAGGTACTGAAGATGTGCATGTGGGATGAATTTTGATTTTCTACAATTTTTGAGAAAATTGCAGGTTGTTGAACTTAGTCTATTTGGAAATTAATATTCTATGGAGGGTACATAATTTGTCCGCCCAAGTCCTCCCACAGTTTTCAAGTGAGGACCATCTTATTTTGTGGAGTGTTTGTATGGGTATTGAAGATGTGCATCTGTGGAAGGATTTTGATTTTCTACCATTTTTGAAAAAATTACAGGTTGTTGAACTTGGTCCATTTTGAGGAAATCTCGAATTTTAAGCTAAGACCCTTTGTTCATATGAAAGTTTGTCACAGCCTCATGATGACTGATACTACCTGAGGCAAAGTTATACAAATTATAGCACAAGAAAAACACCCTATGTAAGCATTTCACGGGCGTATTATGTACCGTTTTTGGTACTCTTATTAATTTCATTTCTCTGTCGGATATCATGCTGAAACTTGATATGTAAATTTTTTGTGGATTACTCTAGATCAATACAATTTTGCACCATTTCGACCTGTCTTGCAGGAGTTTCCCCCCCTTTATTTGAAAGGGTTCGGTTACATGGATTATATAGTGCATTAACGTATATTGAAATGTTTTCTAAAAAACATCATCTCTACTCCTGATAGGAAACAAACCAAGTGTATGTGTAGAACCTCCACCGAAATCGTGAAAGTCATGGGTCAAACAACTTATACGTCCGTCTTTAGCGATGTCTGAATCCGTCTGTTCGGGGTTTTCGTTTTCTATTTTTATTTCTCTGTCAAATACCGGTACATGTGTATTAAGCTGAAACTTGGTGTGTATTTTCTTTGTGGGTCACTAGATAATGTAGCGGTTTTAATTCATTTCGACCTCTCTTGCAGGAGTTTTGCCCCCCTTTTTTGAAAATTAATGTTAAATGGAAGGTACTTAATTTGTCTGGCTAACTCCTTTTACAATTTTCAAGTGAAGACCCTCTTATTTTACAGAGTGTTTGTATAGGTATTGAAGATGTACTTTTTAAAAAAGGATTTTGATTTTCGTTAATATTAGTATTACATATATATAGTATTGAACTGATGTGATAGATAGGCCTAATGGTACAGGGGTTTCAACAGTCTCGTTTAAAGTCAAAATTTCGCAAATTCTATGGTCGTGATAATGATCTAGTTTGCCAATACAACATATCTTTGAGTCAGATGCTGTCGGACGTGTTTCAAACCGATTGTTAGGCGGTTCTTGGCACACTGATTTTGACTACGGATTACTCCGTTTACCTGATCAAGATATAGGGCTTTCGGTGGGTGTGACCGGTCGATAGAGGATGCTCACTCCTCCTATGCACCTGATCCCACCTCTGGTATGTCCAGGGGTCCGTGTTTGTCCAACTCTCTATTTCATATTCCTTATAGGAGTTATGAGATCGATCAATGTTCGTTATCTTCATCTTTCATTTTGCATAAACTCTTGCAAAAGTACATTTCATTGTTACATTAAAAAATTCACATTCTGCGAGATATATATCGAATAAGCTGAATGGATATGAAAATTTATAAGTCCAGGTAATATATTGCTAACCTTCCTTTATTTATGAATATGTTAGAAAACAAAGTATGTCGCAGCTTGGTGATGGTTGATACTACATTAAGCACAGGGTTTTGACACAATCTGAGCAAACTTGTTTATATGGTATGATAGAAATAAAGCGAACTAACAAGCTGCCATCAAATTCTCGGTTGCTCGCTTCAAACTCTCAATACTTTGGTATTAATCGTGATAATGCATTAAAAGTTTTTCCCCGTCGAAAGCCAGAATACTGTTGTTTTGTAATACATAAATCGTTTACTTGACTTGAAAAATAAATCCAACTTCCGAGAATTAGGTAGCTGTCGTTAACCCTACACCGTATTCTCCATGCAATTTTCCTTCATTACGTTGGATTTTACGCATTTATCACCCGTTGCAGTCCATCTTAGGGTTACCTTTTAAAATATAGCTACTTGTGGTCACCCTCACAATAATTGAATGTTCATTGTCTGTTTTGGGTCTACCATATCTTAAGGTAGCTCTATACTCTTTATGACACTACGTCACAAGATGGCGATTTAAATGTTTTGTGAAATTATTTGTATTGATCGATGTGTTTGTCTATCATCGTAGCTCATTGGGCTGGTGAACCGCAGATCTCGAGATCAAATCCGCCAGCCAGAGACTTTTCATGTGCTGGAATAAATTTTTGAAAATCATGTTTTTATCCTTTGCATATTTTCTGCTTTTTATATATATATATATATATATATATATATATATATATATAGGTAAAATATTAAATAAAATATGACAACACGTTGTAAAACGTAAGTGCTTACGTTTTACAACGTGTTGTCATATTTTATTTAATATTTTACCTATTGATTACCGGACACTGAGGCAATTTTTCACATTTATATATATATATACAATTTATATATATATATACAATGTAAATCAAATCAATTCGCACTGATTTGAGAAACTATTTCGGGGTGTAGTGAGCCACCTTAAATTCATTATGCGTGTTCAGCATTGACTGACTCAAGTCTAAAAGGTGCAAGATGATTGGACAATATTACTACTGTTGCTGCGGAACTTCACCGGTGTATGGTTTATATGGTTGACCCGTTGAACTCCGAGGCTAATAGAGGATGAAAACGAATCTGATCGGCCGAAACAGACCAGGAGTAAATGTATTTGTAAATGTATATCAAGTAGAAAATTATCCCGAAAGTATTTAAGACCGGATATATGCCATTACAAAAATATCTGGTATGGAATATCATATAGAGCTCAAAATACGTAAACAATACACGTATCAACACTTCGCCGCAAGTTACGTCCCTTTGCGGGGTCAGCCAAAGGTCAATCGGTGAAAAACCAAGTTTTCCTTCTTTACCTTACCAAATGTAAGATGTTATTACTTTGAATTTTAGCCAATTACCAAGTTTTCATACAAGTTAATTGGTTGCCCCAATCTGGGGCATATTGTAGTTGACTGCAATTGATGGAAAAATAACAGATGTCAAAGCTACAGATAGGAAAATTACAAAGCCAACGTAGGGAAATACGATTTTTATCCGGGAGATGGCGGACAAGGGACGTAACTTTCGTGAAGTTATACATGCATCAGGCTATTACGTCTTCATACTACAGACATTGCCTCGGGTGACAATCTGGAACGATTACGGGTGATATTTTTCTTTTGTTGTCCTGAATTAATCCTTTCTAGTAAATGTGTTGCTCGTGGTTGTAAGGCTGACAATGAAGACTGGATACGTTCCTGTGGCCTTAAATCTTTATTTTCACAGTATCGTGTCTACACATGTTGTCCTGCTCTTCAGTTGTTTTTGAGTACATACATCCCATAAAAAATTATTCATAAGATCACAACCATCTTTTATATAGAGTAGAAATGCAAATGTGCAAAACTGAATTTACTTTAAATTACAGCCCTCCGCACGGCCAGGTACCGACTCTGATATCATTGAAATCTACACTACATGGAGGTACTGACGAATTCTACCATTGTTGTTTTTTAGGGAAATTTTTTTATCTTTTTTTTTTCCCATGCAGTTCTTCGTGATGACCGTTGGAGTAATGTAATTGCAGATTTTATCTGGGTGATTCCGAATACATGTATAATCATGCTGTATGCAATCAACCCCACATAAAATATCTCCAAAATTAAACAAATGTATGTTCTTCACGCTAATGGAAACACTTCAATTAGATTACGCTTCAGGAGTTAATGCAGTTTGTTTTCGTTTGATGTAAAATGTAGCAACAAAGCTGGAAACGATAAAAGTGGAGGGTATTGTTTGGTAATATTGAGATTGTGAAAAAATCAGTGCAGTGATAAGGTTCACGGGGAATTTCGACTTAGCTCTTCCACGTCAAACATACAGCTACACATGAATCTATAGTGTATATCGCTTAAACTGATTTAAACAAATCGTTTGTAACACCTGAAACTATTAGTGAGGAACTGGTTTTCTTTCTAAATAAATATATGATCTATAGAACAAAGTACAATATGATAACTTAATTCGTAGATCGAATACAGTAGGACTTGCTTATAAGAAACTTAGACATAAAGAAACCTCGAAAATAAAGACGTGAAAATGAATCGCGATTATTGCATGATTGAATAATTTCAAGCTTTTTGATTGTCTGAGATGCTACACACTAGAAAATAACAGCGTTATATTCACTTCCACGTTCCTTTGAGTTGAATATTTTTTCCAACATGGGATCAAATAAGAATTAGGAATTCCCAAATTGATACGATTGGTTGTCCAATGAAAACGTGCGTCTCTAGTGACTTTCGACTATAGGAATTGCAAACTAGATGTAAACAAAAGTATTGTTTGATAAGCTCTAGTCGTTCTTTCAGATTACATGTATTTAATCACACAATAAAACAAGTCCATGTATTGTCAGTCCCTCGGTCAGCACGATGCCTTAGCTATCCTAAAAGTACAATATTCATTTCGCCCTCTGGATTCGATGAATATTGCACTTCTCAAAGTACAATGTAACTAAATCATCGTATTTACCCAAAAATTGTCAATAATATTACGTCATTTCTCACTGTTAATATAGAAACCTCGGTTTTAAAGATTCATTACGGGAATAAGCTTTTATGCGTGTCCATTCGATTTTCACATTTCCTGATCCCACAATAAATGACAAACACTTTGAAACATAAAGGAAACAGGAATTAATGAATGGTTTATGATACATCAAACCTTTTGGGAAGAATCGTTTGTAATAAATTCCCTGGGAACACATGTAATGAATTCCCTGGGAACACCATTGTAAAAGTTTCATTCTTAAACTAAACATAAACATAAAATGCAAAATACATGTAAATAATTTTGTCCATATAGAGACTAAGTATGACTTCTCGTTGTATAGCGGTATCGCTTGTCAATCGTTCTATTAATTTGTTGTTCATATTGCAATAACGTACTCCTCATCTCGTGAGAGTATGGGTCATAGTTCGTAAGGTTCTTGGAAGGTCGTTTAAAACGTCCCTTCATATTCTCAAGGACACACATTAATTCCTTTTGTGATATGCGTATTTGTAGAAAGTTAAGTAAACTTTTGATTTCGTTGACAGGATCAGCTTTCAGTCGTTCGTATATGAGAATGTGTAAATCACCGGTGAAATTTAACCAGTCTTCGGCCATTTCAAACCACTGTCTCGCTGACTCGTTAACATACGGCTTCCAGCCTGAAATAAAATAAGAGGCGACCAACTAACATCATATTATTTTCATTTAGTGTTGTAATTCTGCACCTTATTTTCATTTAGTGTTGTAATTCTGCACCTGTGCATAAAAACTCGTTGAATATATAACATGACATTATCTGTGTTTGAAAATAAAGAACCAATGCTCTTGTAGATGTGTTATGATTTGATGCTTTGCTGAGGGACATTTCCGAGTCTTAATTAATGTGGGTAGTAGTTCTCAATGAATGACGGGGACATGTTGATTTAAGAAGTACGGTGCAAAAATTACTTCCACGTCGTTTCAATATTGCTAGGCTTCAATACTGCTCTTGCATATTAACAAAAACATATTTTTGCAAGAGAAATTCCCTATGACTAGTTATATCACTTTCACGTTTCAAAATAGAAGCAATTACAACTTTTCAAGGAACACACAAGACGTTATATTTTTATGGTGTTTTTAAAAATAAGTTTTCACTGAATTTCCCCCTCTTTTCTGTTAGCCTATTTGTATCTATGTTTTGTCCTATACTATTGATTTTTTTGATAATGCTATTTTTCAATAATAATTGGGGAGTTTTTTGCTAAAATAAATGTGGCAAGCACAGTCTTATTTATTTTTACATCGCGTATTTTTAACAATTGTTGCAGTGCTAATGTCTGTATTATTCATTAGCAGAGCTAGTATCAATACACAAAACCAATTAAAATTCCGGCAAAAAGAATTTAATCCCCAAGTGCATAGTGTAAGATGAAATATTTACAAGCATATCGGAATAACAAAATTCCTCCCTAGTATTAAATTGCTTTATTATCATGTCTGTGCCAAATTTATCAAATTGTTTTCTGCACTCTTTGTGTTAACGTACCGCACGCATGAGTTCATCAATATACTTTTCTAATTAGTTTGATTTAACATTCCTCTGTCATGTTAAGATTGCACCTCTCCACCTAGCTACACTTACTTTGTTTAAAGTGTTCTGTCTTTGCATGACCAATATGGCCACCATTTTTTCTGTTGAACTCGGCCAGAAGTGCCTCTTTGGGATTTCGGAGAATAAGAATGGCTCTCTGGTACCTTTTCCTTTCATTTATGCCCCAGTCATGTGTCTTTATGACTAGGACCGAGGAATTGTCCACGCCCTCTCCCGGGAATCCAACTACCTTCAGAATATAGTCTTTGTAGACACTTCCGGTGTTGATTCCTGTGTGTAAAGGCAATTCATTTACATTTTAAAAACACATGTTTCTAAAGGATACACAATTTAAAAAAAAAAAATAACTGCAAAACCGGTTTTCAAAGAATCAAAATTATTTCTGTACTATTTGAATAAAATTGATTTCATGCCAATCAAGAGAGCCACGATATGCTCTTATCTAATAGAAGGAAGTATAGTATTGTGAGTGGAAGATTCGTGTAAAATTGAAATTAGTAAGTATTTTAACATTCTCAATGAAAGTCAACTACTTTATGGAAATGTATTTTTACAATTGATATGTTTTATGCGCACAGTTTATAGTATATTTTTAGTGTTGTATTTTTAATAGCGAAATGCAAGATTTTTTTTTTCATTTTACAGTCTTACCTGTAGCTTGTTGTAGGATATGGCGGACCCATGTGTTTCCGGATCCGGGGAAACTCGCCAAAGCAGTGAGAGGCAGTGGTTGTTTAGCAAAATGTGGAATCTTACATTTCCAAGTGTTAAATCCCAGGTATGCAAAATAAAGACGCCCTCTGTTGACAGGCACAGACGCCGGGGTGTACGTGGATTTGGTCAGACTGTACAGGGCTAGACCATTAAACAGCACGATGTAAATCAAAGCGAGGCAAATGACGACCGAGGACGTGAGCCGGATGCGAATGCGACAGCTCATGCGTGGTCATCTATGTGATCCAGGTCTGATTCACTCCTGAAATATTACACAACATATACTATTCAGCATCTTGTTCTACGTTACTTGCGAGTTTTAAACATCATTTCTGCTGAATATATATTTGTGCACTGCCTCCTGCAGGTCTGTAAATTACCGCTCATATCTAATCACAAGATCCCATTAAACGGTTACCTCATCACTCCGAATTGATTACAGGCCAAATGAAATATCTAGAGTTCGATTTGCCTCTTCCTCCCCTCCTATTGGTGTAGTTTTAATTTATATTTATATGTTTTGTAATTTATTTCCTTCCTATTATCTCTGATGCACACGAATGCACTATATAAAACGCAGAGAACTGATGCTGGATACAAATAGAACTGAAAGTAATGATACTGTCAAATATTTCTTTCATTTGTTGTTTATCTCTCCCGTTATGAAATGTTAGACAGAAACTTTTACCATACAGGTCGATAAATTGAGGAATTCTATCTATCCGTTAATTTCCTCGTGTACCCATACCATTGATTAAAACATGCCAAAACAAGCTCTTTGTTAATATAGTCCATTTGTATATTTCCGATCCAATCAATGCAAATGTCAATAAAGGCCGTTTGATGTTACTATAATAAACAACCTCTTCCAAAAATATTTTTGTCAGATTATATTCTCTTGAACTATCGTGAGAGCAGACCGTATTCGAAAAGAAAAGTTGCGTCAGAGAACATTTTAAAAGCTAATTGCCAAAATATTTACAATTTTCCGGTTCACATACTATGATTTATCGATTCTTTGTGGCATTCAATCAAAGGCATATTATGTATATTACAAATCATGTACATTGTATGTATCGATAAAGCTAAATATGAATGGCAGTTAATGAAATGTCAATCTCGATCTCCTGTTGTATTATGAAGTATAATATATCAACTGCATATACCAACTCCTCTCTTACAACCCCGATAATGGTGTATACTCCAAAAGGATTTATTATGCGTTAAAGGACAACATTCAAGATCAAGAACGGGGTCATGGCAGGTTACGGGAGTTGTAACCCCTCATCCTTAGATTCCCTCCCTTAGATTGAAATTTCGATCTAAATCCCCATTTTGTCTTTAAAATGCACCATCTTCAGTCGCACTCCTCTCTTGAAAATTTGGTATATTAGCTACTTCGGGAAAATGGGCATTGACACAAAACACTAGAAAAGACTAGATTCATAACAACGACATGCCCCACAAAGCATGTTACGAGTTTGAAATTCACAAAGCCAGGGGAGGAGACTGTACGCAGACGAGACAAACCAGGGAAGAAGACTGTACGCAGACGAGACAAGCCAGGGAAGGAGACTGTACGCAGACGAGACAAACCAGGGAAGGAGACTGTACGCAGACGAGACAAGCCATGGAGGGAGACTGTACGCAGACGAGACAAGCCAGGGGAGGAGACTGTACGCAGACGAGACAAGCCAGGGAAGGAGACTGTACGCAGACGAGACAAACCAGTGAAGGAGACTGTACGCAGACGAGACAAGCCAGGGAAGGAGACTGTACGCAGACGAGACAAACCAGGGAAGGAGACTGTACGCAGACGAGACAAGCCAGGGAAGGAGACTGTACGCAGACGAGACAAGCCAGGGAAGGAGACTGTACGCAGACGAGACAAGCCAGGGAAGGAGACTGTACGCAGACGAGACAAACCAGGGAAGGAGACTGTACGCAGACGAGACAAGCCAGAGGAGGAGACTGTAAGCAGACGAGACAAGTCAGGGGAGGAGACTGTACGCAGACGAGACAGTGTCTCCATCAACAAAGATAATATAAGAGTTTGTGAATTGATTGTCTATTTGTGTGTTCACACGATATCATGATAAGGAAATCAATCTATAATCAGCAGAATTCTGGGTGCCTCGTACCTAAGAAACAATAATTAAATTTTTAGTCAAATCTAAGATTTTGTGCTCTCTCCGACATTATTCAACAAAGATTCACAGCGGTAAGCTTTTTCTAGATTAAAGCTTACGTTGAAATCGTGAAAAATTGAATTCATGACGATGCTAGCTTGTGCCAAATAACGATCACCAAATGCAATACATAAAACATTCACTGGGCTAACTACAACATACCAGCGACGATGACTGAACAGTTCATTGATAATGTTGGGTGTGTGTGTATCACAGAAGCAAAAAGTAAAGCTGTACGAATGCTTTTAAATGTGTTACATGTAGCATTTCCCCGTTTGTAAAAGATACAAAAAAAAAAAATAAAAGATGCGACTCGTAATGCACTTTAGTTGTTCGAATTCATTGGTCCAAGTTTCCCCTTCCCCAAAATTCAAAACCATCCGTTTATAGGTTTAACTCACTTGAGTCAGAGGTTTTTTAAATCAATTTTTCCAATTCTCCTAAACCAAATGCCATAATTTCAACTAAACTTGGCACACAGTATCCTTGTATAAGAGAATTCCAGTTTGTTCAAATGAAGGATCAAGCTCCCTTCCAAGTAAAGATGAATGGAAACAGGGGTGATAAATCCAGGTGTTGAATAGTATTCCCAAGAAAGCGAAAAACTTGTATTAAAATTATTTTATGTAGTGTACATTCAATTTTGGTCCAACCATGACGGTCGGATCAGAGCGGGTCTATAATAAAAGTTTTACATCGTGATGTACATGTATCAAGTTTTTTGCAGAACCGCAACATTACCATTTGTAAAGACATCTCCATATGAGTGGAAAATTCTCGCGCGGGACGTTAAACAACACACAACCAACCAACCATTTGTCAAAATGACATGAAAGCATCTTCATGTGGTGTAGAAAGTTTCAAGTAGTAAGTTATAGTTTAAAGTTGAATTATTAGATTCCCAAACTTATGACTTTTTATCTTTGAATGAGTATGGTGAATTGAATAAGCGATTACTGTGGACGGACAAACACCAAATAGACTGATGTGAACATAGTGACCTTCCACCAGACGTATTGAGGACCTCTCTGAGAGTAATTCTACAGGGTAAATGTATCAATGTACTAGTAATCTTGTACAGAATAAGGTAAACGCTCTCTTGAATGAAAGACAGAGTGTGAGATCATTTCATTGCAGAAAAATACACAAGTAAATATCGTGTTTAAAATATATTTCCGCTGCAGATTGGTTTCTAATGAAACTGAATATGGAGAAGCCAGTCGTTACTCATGCACGGAAATCGTGCGATTATCAGATATTTGTGAAATAATTTCCTTATTTCATATTTATTTATAATGAAAATACCACAGCACAAAATTCTAACCTAGATTTGATCTCGACAATAGCTATTATGTAATGGGTATCTTGATAAATGTTTCGAGCTCAAAATAATTGACATTTCAAATGAAAAATCTAAACTTCCATAATGTAGATACCAGAAGCTATAAAATTTGAATTATTGTAGGCTTTCATTCAAAAAGTTCAAGTTACACTGAATTAAGTTGGTCTGTTTGATAAAATGGCGTCCAATAGCAATGGACAAAGAATTACATTAAAATCCTCAGGTTCCACACAGTAACTGGTATATAAATACTATCTCAGTGATCTAAACGGTTCATCACTCGTAAACATATCCAAGTCGATACTTTCTTTTCCCAGAAAATCGCCAAAAAAAAAGGAGAAATCCCAGTTCTATTTGTAAGTACGCACCGATACATTGTTTCCGAGTTACAATTTACGTAGTAGTTACCCCATATGATATTGTTGGTTATGTGCAGATACCCGATGGGTGTGGTCATAATGACACGAGGGATCGTAGCTCCCGAGTGTCATTATGACCACGCCCATCGGGTATCTGCACATAATCAACAATATTATATGGGGTAAGTGACTTGTACCATAGTTTACTATTATTCATTATATTTTATTATAGCTTTCGGAAGCGCGGTCGCCTGTTTACAATATGATGCCAATTATTATGTCTTTACATTACACTTTGTACACCATGTATTTCTGTTGGTTTTGATATTTTTATTTAACATTTACGCATTCTCCGACTTTTAGTACCGGTATTGGCATAAAAGAATTGAAATTTAAAAATTCAAATAAAATTCTAAGAACCCATATTCGTGCATTTTTCTGTTTAAAAATTTAGCAATATATTCAACTGATGATGGTGGTTACTCTTTTGAAAATCATATTTGATATCCTTCATTCTAATACATATTTTGACTAAATTGGCTGGAAAAACATTTACATGTATATACAATAGATTTTTTTTAAATGGTGAAACATAAGAGAGAAAAAAAATTAAGAATTATAAGATGCGAAACCATAAAAGAAACACAAGTCTGATTCACTCTGTCCGCTAAACAAGTTTATCTCTCAAACGCGTTCTTATCACGTGACTGGGTCTTTTATAAAACTCTTTATAAATGATACCCGTATTTCTACGTACACGTGTTTCTCGACTTGAGGAGAATATGGAAATAGAAAGTCTTTGGGACGAGACCATTGACGATATTATCTTGTATCAAGGTTTAAGTGAGATTCAGTGCGAATATCTATAATGTATTTGGAAAACTTAGTCCGAGTCAGTTATCCGTGTTTGATATGTGCAATTTTGATCTGGAGGAACTTCATACAGTGGACAGTGATGTTGGGGTGGGTTTTTTTGGGGGTTTTTTTTTGGTAATGTGGGCAGGGTTTGAAGAAAAGTGTGGGTTATGTACAGATAACCCACACTTTTAACAAAAGAAAGCACGCCAAACTATGGTACAATATACTATTACTATATTGCTACATCTATCTAACTACAAAATACAGGTAGCAAGTGTATCGACGACAGTCAAGTAGGAAGTACAATTCGACTGTATACTCGTTTGACAAAAAAGACATTTATACTAACCATAAATCATCATTTAGCAATGAAATATGAATATCCGGCATCATATCAAGTGTCCACAGCGCTCGATAAAAATCAAACACATTCCGTTTTACTATGTAGTTTCCGTCGTATTATGAAAACTGGTACAGACATCATGTGACACTAAAAAATGTCCAACCACTTCAGTTCAACAGGGCTTCATCGCCACACTGCACTGGTAGACGCGTGATATCATTAAAACTTATTAGATTCCACACCTCTTCACCTTGCAGAATTTTTTTTTTCGCTTTTGGAGAAACTAATTACGCAGAAAGACGTTACATGTATATAAGATTTTCTACGTTTTCGTATATTTTACGGTTGTATATGTTGCTTATCTCTAAAGCAATAAGCGCTTTGTTTATCTTATTTTAAAATTACACGAGAGAGAGAGAGAGAGAGAGTTAAAAAAAAGTAGTTACTCACAAAGGAAACTTCCTCCCACCTCATCCGATACCTAGCCAAAACAGCCTGTGGTCATTGTAGACGATTGTTATAAATCAACAAATTCGGAACTAGTTATCTCTGACGGTGGAGTTGGAAAATATGTCAGACTTCAGTCTACCTGATAACAGAAAAATGCCAAATTATTGGAAAATATTGCAGAAAATGTAAACAAGCAACAATGACTCGTTTTCTTGAGAGCTAGCGCCCCTCTGCGTGATGTAAACTGTGTTTGATATGTATTGGTTAAATATCAGTGAAATATTACATCCCGAGTATTGATGTTTTAAAAACACATCTGGGTTCGGGGCTTTTTAACAGGCGGCAATTCTTTATCAAATTATCAGCTATCATTTTCATTTATGAAACGATATGAAATAAAAGTTGTTGGAAAGTGCACTGCTACATTTAAATTAACACATGTGTAAATAATTTACATAAATCTATACATGAATTGTATATTTGCATAACATTGGCATATGATTGAAATTTCAAGTTAAGCACAGAACCGTTCTGGAGAAATAGTTGAATACTGACTCTTAATTTTGTTTTACACGGTATAATTCTATTGATCTTAGACATTATTTCAAACAAACAAAAAAACCAGTTAAATTTGTGTTAAAAATAACTTTTGTTATTTACATTTACTTCACATCACAAAGAAAACATGGTTGTACAAAAGAATCCTGTGGTCCATGCGTGTATAAATCACTACAATAGCTTCTCGAGTAATGAAACCCATTGATTTTATCGAGTACTGTGCCGGAATCTGGCTATTATCTACTTCCACGCCAAAGTCCTATCAGGGCGAATGAGTGACAGGTAACGCGATAACAGGTGATCCTCCGATATGTCAGTCACGGGAGACATGGCTATACACAATGACAGGTGTAAAAAAAACTCACCTTATCCGTGTATTACACAGACATGATAAGGGAGATCTCCAGCATTTTCATAATTTCTGACATTGGTGATGTCGCTCTGACATAACTCAAAATCTTTGCGCTATAAATCACTACTTAATCTGGTAATTCTCACATAGCTCTCACAGCAATCACGACTTTAGAAAATATCTATCGTCTTACCTGATTCATCTACGGGAGGCCAATACGGAACGCATATAATTTTCAAAATGAAGCATAAAAACACAACAGCCATATGAAGTTGAATGCTTTTTAAGAAAAATGAATATTACGATTTAGTACATCCAAACATTATCAGAATACCCTTCTTCCATTGTAAGTTCAGTCTAAACTTATTCTTTTTGTAGTAATCGGTCGTCCAAATGGACACACAGTCACGTGATATTTAAGGTTTGACCACAAAGGAGTCCGATCATTTTTATAGCATTAAGATGTCAATAGATTACATATCACAGAATTAAAACGGAGAGAGATATACGCCTCGTGGCGGTGTACAAACGCCCACTATCTCACGCAGATCTTCTTTTTCCTCAAATACGCTCCAAAGGAGATGCATGTTACTTTACAGTTTATTATGTAGACATTTTCCTTGTTTCACATCATTTTGCTTCCTTGTACAATAAACATGCCTAATCAATTGTGTTGATCGTTTTATGACACATGTTAAAATAAAGATTGTCACTAATTGATCAAGAAGAAACAATATGTATGCATGAATATATCACTCCGCTAATGAGACCGGGACGCCTCGATCTTTAATGGACACATTCATAACATGTAAGAAGAGGTATAGATGGATAAACCTCCCAAGTAGGAGGGCAAAATTAGTATTTATACATCAATTGTCTTTTGTATTCCATGGGTTAGTTGTATTTGGCGCTTTCGCGCGCCCGCACGTCAATCGTTGTCAATGTTTTCCAGTAGAATTTTGCGGTAGTAATAAACACTCAAATGATCTTGAATTTCTAAACTGTTAGCTTTATCGCTTGTTTATTCTATTAGTCTGGATCATTCCGACGTGTGTGTATACGCCTATGCTCGGCGCTTACGGCCTTTGAGCAGGAAGGGGTTTTTATCGTCTCACACCTGCTGTGACACGGGACCTCGTTTTTTCGGTCTCATCCGAGGGACCCACAGGGGCTCGGTTGTCAGATATTGAAGTTTTGTATTATTTGTTCCCGAATGATAAATTGAAAATTTGCATGATTTGTGTCCGAATAATGAATTATATAAATAAAATCCACCACCAAAATCCGCCTTTTTCGAGGTTTTAAAAAAGGTGTATCATGTGTACATTAAAAAAAGTAAAGGGACGACACTCGCCATCTTGGATTTCTGGGGGGCCCTCGATTCACGGCTTGTTTTTAACAATTTCTGCTCTCTGCCTACCAGTTTCTGGCGAGATCTACGTTGAAAAAAGATCCAACGACTTCTCCCTATCGTCTGCTTATGTCTACATGCCGTATTAAAGATCCAGTGACCCGAAACATCCTCGATACCTGCCCCTACTTATCGAAAGCAACGGAAGTTTGCATCGAGTGACACGACGCCTACCGGAGCTCTCCATATAATCACTGGGATGTTCCGAATGTATACGATAAGTCCAGAGAAGTCTAAGTTGAAATAAGCACTAATATTTAAATTGAATTTAGTAAATGAATGTTTTCCACGGAAGAACAAAGAATTCAGACAATGTCGTAGCATAGTAAGCTGTAAATAGAAAACTATGTAATTTATGGGAGAGATTTTATATACCAATAACTGAATGATTCTCATTAGATTAACTTACGCACAAAGTACCACAGGGGCATATGATCAAAAGAAGACCTGTTTATCCACATTGCTATATAAATATCAAATTGAAGGCCGATATACCATACACACTTATTGTCGTTAACTCATCAGTGTTCGTTCGATTACACAAACACAAGTTGCAGGCCCATAGAAGGCGGGAGGGGGAGGGGGGGTGTCATGCAAACTTCCCCCTTCCCCCATTTCAACTTATCTTGACCAATTATATGTAAATCCACTTTTTTCCCTATCATTAAGGGAAATTGATTAAGAGTAATCTCCCTCCCCCCTTATGGGCTGTCTTTCTCCTGCTTTAGCCTTTTAAGAAGAGAAATAAAAATCCCCCTCCCCCATTTAGAATCATTCTATGGGTCCGATATGCAAAACTGTACACTGTGCGCATTGTTTATTTTCAAAGTTTTAAAAATGTTACAATTCAACTTAAATACGACGTGCAAGAACTTTATTCAAAATAACGAAACAAAATTCTATCATATTTTAGGCTTCTCCAAAATATCAGTAAATGTGAAAATGGAAACATCCCATTGTCAGCAGCTTGGCCGTTTATCAATAAATTGTGACCATTCTAAAGCAAAGTCAACATTTTACAGATCTGTTGTTTTTGCGGTGTTGATTTCTCTGGACTTATCGTATACATTCGGAACACCCCAGTGATTATATGGAGAGCTCCGGTAGGCGTCGTGTCACTCGATGCAAACTTCCGTTGCTTTCGATAAGTAGGGGCAGGTATCGAGGATGTTTCGGGTCACTGGATCTTTAATACGGCATGTAGACATAAGCAGACGATAGGGAGAAGTCGTTGGATCTTTTTCCAACGTAGATCTCGCCAGAAACCGGTAGGCAGAGAGTAGAAATTGTTAAAAACAAGCCGTGAATCGAGGGCCCCCCAGAAATCCAAGATGGCGAGTGTCGTCCCTTTACTTTTTTTAATGTACACATGATACACCTTTTTTAAAACCTCGAAAAAGGCGGATTTTGGTGGTGGATTTTATTTATATAATTCATTATTCGGACACAAATCATGCAAATTTTCAATTTATTATTCGGGAACAAATAATACAAAACTTCAATATCTGACAACCGAGCCCCTGTGGAGGGACCACCCCCATTTACTCGCCTCTTACGACAAGCAAAGAGTACTGAGGACCTATTCTAACCCGGATCCCACGGGAACAGTTAGCTTCATGTTGACGGATTATATTTTTTTTATTCTCTCAAAAAGCAGACGTTCTGAAAATAATCATTTTACATATCACAACTATAGAAGAGTTTCCATATCTTTGTATTCTATTTTCAACTAAAGGTAATTTTCGTAAGAATAAGGTAACACTTGATCAGCTACGGTATGTATGTTGATATTTTTTAAAATAATTGTTTGATGCAGTAGTTAATGTCCCAAGTTTACTTTATGGTTCAGAAGTATGAGAATATGAAAATAATAGTATAAATGCGTCGTTGCATTTGGGGTTCTTTGGCTATATAATAAAAATCTTCCCAAAATATATTGTATTTGGTGAACTTGGCAGAGTACCTTTACATGTATTTATAAATGCCAGAAAGATTGATTATGGCAAAAAATTGCGAACGGGAAGAAGACGATTAGTCGAATGTTATAGGATATTATCTTCACAAAAAAGATGTTTTCAATTCAGACTGGGAAAGGTATTACAGACAGATATGGCCTTTTAAATTGTTGGAATGGCCAGTCTTTCCCAAAGAAAAAAAGAATGTTTTTTTTTTAATTACCCAAAAACAGTGAAAAACTTGTGTAGAGATGCATGGAAATCAGATAGTTTGGATTATAAGAACATTTTTCATTATTATATCATGTTTATAGTGTAAGTAAGTTTAGATGTGTTAGCCCGTTGAATGTGGCAGATGTTTTAGCATACATAGAACTGATAGGTTACATGTATATTATTTGTCATGCGAATGAAATTGGAGATAAATTTTACTACATATTGTGTGATGATTTTTTTTTTAATAATGAAAGAAAATTGTTTTTACTTGCAAATATTTAAAAGTTAGAAATACTACATGATTGTAATAGTTTTGCAAATTTATCTAAAAGTGATGATTAATAGTTTGGCCATTTTGTGAAATTGTAATACCAATATTTAACAAATGATATTCCTTCCACTAGCAACCCGACAATTGTATTGTACATATGTTTTGTTGTTGTTGTTGTCTGTTTATTCATTACCAGTTTGTTACATTTTGAATATATGTTTGTACTTTTATGCCTCATGTGAGACCAAAAAGTGAGATAAACGTTTCAAAGTTTCAAGGGTCTAGTGTGAGGTAGTCACAAGTAAGCAGAGGTGCGATTTTTCATGAGGTGACCCACAAAAATAATCAGTCGTTGAATCCAATCAATTTTGGAATTCTCAATTCATTTTTGACCCGATGTAGGAGAAATAAAATGTTATAATCACCTCCAAGGTGCGTGCAGTTAGATATAGCGTTCTATTTTTCATAGGTTGTTGAATTTCAACCAATCGGAAAGAATAGAATTATTTGATTAAATAAAAAGTACGCATCATCAACACTTTTCTATAAAGTTGTTTGTCGTTTCAATGGCTTCATTTTTAGTAAACTTTGATAAATGAAGTTGTATCCTCTGGTCACACGCACACAAATATAGATAGAGAGATAAAAGATAGAGAGATAAATAGATTGAGAGGGAGAGTTGTGGATATGCATGGTACCTTATGATAAAAGTACTATAGCTGGCCCCTCTATACATATCTTCAACTGGAAACCTCATTGTTTTTGTCAAAAATCGTTTCTAGCAGGTGAATGAAGTTCCCTTGAAGAAGACATAATTTCATTGTAAGTACATTACATTATGAGAAACAGAGCGCAGTAAATATCTGTATAATATAATGTCTTAATATTGCTACTCAAAAATTAATCGAAAAATATGTAAACATTTTCCAGCTTACCGTGTACTCCTTCACTGGTTTTAAGCCATTATGCAATATTTGAGTACCCCTTTGTCATTCATATAGGGTCTGCATTAATTAAGGCTTGTCCTCAGCTACCGGTATATGTATCCTTAATCACAACTTCCCCAGACAGCACGATAGACTAGTGCAAACTGCTGAATGTTTTACAATTTGACAAAGAAGTTTATGTCTAAGTGATGCATGCTTGAATCCAATTCACCAATCAAAACGACCTTTTACCAGCAATATATCAGTTATCAGATTACACTAAACGCTGCACTGTGCATGCTACGATATATCAGTGGAAAAAATGCAGTCAAGTTAACAGTTTACTTAACAGGTGCTTTTAAAGGCTAACAAGGTTACTGGAGAGTTTGGATAAATGCTATATGAACCTCTTCAGTGTATGCCACAGTAGAAACGTAAAGGATATGGGTCATATCAATTTCATGACTATGCATTCTAAATCAATTACTCCTTCCTATCCTTTAAGAAATAATGACCAATTCAATTTACTACTACTACTCAGGTTTGGAGTAAGTGACTAATACAGTTTGTTTTTACAATCACTACAGTACATAATGTCTTGAGATTTCAGGGGAACTGTATGATCTCTGAATAGCTACCTGTATAGAGCGGTTCACACCAACCCCAAGTCTCAAAGCTTATCTGCTTTTGCGCACCTAGAACAGCTTTTGAGGTAGACAGTGAACAATATTCTAGTGCTGTCTTTCTCAAAAATAGCAAGTTAGACTATGCTTTGTTTAACGAGTTTTGACGGACAATCTTATGATCTGTTAGATTTTTCTATGCGGACAAAATTGCAATCTCTAATCTCTTCTGATCATTTGTCAACATTTTCTCTCACAACCAAACGTGACATTAGCTTTATATTTTGGAAGTTGGTCAACAAGCAGAAAAAAGAACCTCCCGCACCTACCCAGAAATTAATGAAGATGGAGAATCTGAGATGATCTATAAGGATCCTACCACTAGGTGTGTATATATATAAAGCACAGAAAATTTCACTTTCCGCCCCTATATATATATATATATATATATATATATATATATAAAGCACAGAAAATTTCACTTTCCGCCCCTTTATATGTATATACATGTATATATATAATATATATATATATTTATATATATATTATATAATATATATATATATATATATATAAAGCACAGAAAATTTCACTTTCCGCCCCTACCCGGGGTTGAACTCACGACCTGCGGAACCAAATCTCCTAGCAGCATGTAACCAGCGCGCTAGACCGCTCGACCATCTAGGCAAGTCAAAAAAAAAACTTGCTTTCGATGACGATGGAATTCTCGCAACGCTGTCACACGCTACACGGTCATTGAGAATGGAAATGGGATACAGTTATTTAACGTACATTTAAGAGGATCATACATGATGATACACATTGCATTTGAAATAATTTACATAAACACGGAAATAGCAATGAACTCATATATATAGATACACAAAGCATTTGAAATATTTTATATAAAGCACGGAAATAGCAATATATATACACAAGTCTTCGCAAGTCTTTAAGAACGCTTACAAGCTTCGCCGGATATGCAACTAATTTTACGACGATTTTTAACGTCAAGATGAAGATGACTATATAATGATGAATTCTTTTCATATTCATAGGACGCATTGATATGTTATATTTTGTCTGCAACAACCATAGAATTATACATTCTTTTGAAACTAGAAAACTGGGTGTCACGGTTCTTGTATATATGAATTGTATAAACTTGTGATCCATAACCATTTTTTTTCTTTATAACTATCTAAAAACATTTCCCTGCCTCTTTGCATCAGGTAAACTCAAGATCTAATGTTTGGGGACCGAATTTCCTCTGCACATTGATTGTTTCTGGCATACATCTTTTACTTAGATATTTTGAACGGGTTTTTTTTTTATGATAACACTGGTGAATTTGAAATAAGATACACAGTGGTGTTAAATAAATTAGGGGTATCGGGTCATTTCAGAAAGAGAAAATGTTTCTCTCAACCATTGTCGTAAGAGAAGGTTTAAGGTTGGTGATGAGCTTGTTTGTTTTACGAAAAAAGAGGGCACTTCAGGATAGCAAGTTCAAGTTACAAATTTACTATACCCTGTTACTTTGGTAAGTTACGGTGTATTCACTTTCATTGTTGTTTTCTGCAATGATTGCTACCTGCATCACCCGATGAAACAACAAACACATTTTATTGTTTTAATGTTTGTATTTTCATGTATTTCTTAAAAAATAGACCAGATTTAAGTTTTGTGTTTAAAATGGGCATTGTGTGATAAATTCCATGATTATCTGTATGGAAATACTTTCCAAGTCTATACAGATAATAACCCATTAACTTATGTTACAACCACAGCCAAACTAGATGCAATGTCACATAGGTGGTTGGCATCCCTTTCCAACTACAATTTCAAATTGATTTACAAAACTGGTAAATCTAATAGAGATGCTGATGGGTTATCTCGCAGATCTACTGAAGTCTATCCTGATGTTATTAAAGCTTTTACTTCTGCTGTTTTAGTTGAGAAGGAGGAACTACCACTCGCAGAATGTGTTGTTTTATCCCAGAGTGCAGAACTTGAAAATTTCAAGGATGATATATCACAAGATGATTTTCGAAACATAGACTGGATAGAGGAGCAAAGGAAGGATTATTCCATCAACAGAGTTTTAGATTTACTTAAATCAGGTTTCAGACCTAGTGGTAAAGAATTACAGAAAGAAACTTATGAAGTTAGAGATTATTTGAAAAATTGGAAGGATTTTGAAATAAGAAAAGGTATTCTATACAGAAACACTTTAGTAGAAAGCTCAAATGTTAGGCAGTTAGTCTTACCTTTCCAGTTCAGAGAAACAGCTTTCAAGGGAATACACAATGATGCAGGTCATCAAGGTAGGGATAAAACTTTATGGTTAGCGAAACAGCGATTTTATTGGAGTGGAATGGATAAGAAAATCAAGGATAGAGTTGAAACATGTGGTAGATGTGTGAGGAGAAAAACATCAGAGATACCTAGAGCTAATCTGGTAAACATTCAAAGCACAAAACCATTAGAGATATTATGTATTGATTTTTTGACTCTAGAAAGGTCAAAAGGTGGTTTTGAAAATGTTTTAGTCATTACTGACCATTTTACTAGATTTGCTATGGCAGTTCCTACACGCAACCAACTTGCTAAGACAACAGCAAAGGCTCTATTCGAAAATTTCATTTGTCATTATAGTTTTCCTGAGAGACTACATTCCGATCAAGGTAGAAATTTTGAAAGTAAAGTCATCAGAGAATTATGTAAAATTGCTGGTGTCCGTAAGAGTCGAACTACACCTTATCATCCAATGGGTAATGGTCTTGTGGAACGATTCAATCAAACCTTGATAAAAATGTTGGGAACTTTAGAAAATTACAAGAAGGAAGACTGGAAATCATATATACTTCCTTTGGTACATGCATATAATGCAACAAGACAAGACACCACAGGATTTTCACCTCATTATTTAATGTTTGGGTGGCATCCTAGACTTGCTGTCGACGCATTTTTAAATTTAGATGACTCGGATACATCAAAGCCAACTAGTCGTGCAAATTATGCAGAAACACTTAAGAAAAGACTAAAGTTTGCATATAATGTTGCCAAGAAAAACATAGAGAAAAATAATTCCAAGCATAAGCATTACTATGACAACAAAGTACGTTATTCCAAATTAGAGATTGGTGATCGTGTCTTAGTCAGACTTTTAGCAAAGAAAGGGAAAAGTAAACTATCTGACAAATGGGAAAAAGATCCTTATGTCGTCTTGGACATTCCAAATGACGATATTCCTGTGTACAGAGTTCAAAGATCATCTGACAAGGGTCAATCTAGATATTTACATAGAAATTTATTATTACCCTTTATGTATCTTTCAGATGATGATTGCGCTTCAGAAATTCCCCAAACTGTTTCCAAGCGAAGTAAGTACACTAGGAATACAACAGAGAAGAAACAAGAAAGCGGGAATATCAGTACCGATAGCGACTCAGAATCAAGCGATTCGGAGAGGGATCAAATTAGATTTGTTTCCAAACCCGTATCATATACGGATAGAAATGTCTTAAAAACTTCAGGTGTTAATCACAATACTTGTCTCAATAGTTCAAGTGAACATATGGGATCAGGTGATTTAGGGACAATATATACTTTTAGTGTTGACGATAGTAGACCCTCACTACAGCAAGAAACATTTTCTTCTGTTGAACTTCAGAATAGCTCTAACACAAATTCTTTTGCAGATTATTCGAACGTAAATATAAATAATCCGTCAAGAAATAGTGAATCGAGCCGGTCTACATTCAGTCCACAAATCCGTCGCTCAGATCGCGTACGAAAACCTCCAGATAGATATGGAGAGTGGGTTGTAGGTGAACAAACTGCGCAAGTATGGTATGTTTAGGGGAGAATGTCACAGGATGAAACAGTCTAGATAGTTTTAGGATATTTCGTACTTATTCATATGATTAGTTAGGAATTTAGCTTAATTTATTTTAAGTGGATTAATCATAATTTTTCAGAGCAGTATCTGATCCAATTTTATTTATGACATTACAATGTGCACTAAAACTGATTATCTTGCATGTTGCGGCCATGAGTATTTACATGTTGCAGCTTCTGTTATTTGATCTTCTTATTTACAGAAGAGGATTCCTTTCCAGATCAGTTGCATTAGTATCATTATTAATATTAATATTTAATTGAATTTTATTACAGTCCTGAGTTCTGATCTTAGAAATGTCAGGAGACATTTTCTCTAAGAGAGGGAGAATGTCACAGGATGAAATAATTCATATTTAACATACTAATATAATTTCATTACGTTACTGATTTCATCGTAAGTCGTTTCATTTCATTCATATTCATGGGGATGAACGCTGATTGGTAGAGAGAGAAGTGTGAAAGGTCAGTATGGTTTGTGTGTAGTTGTGAGTATCTTGTGAGTTGTTTTACTGGTTTGGTGCTATATAAGCAAGATTCGCGCCAATTCCAGAAACTAACCCATTAACACTCCATACCCGGACTGAGTGACTTATTATTCACATATTGTCACATCAAAGAAACTAAGTTTTACTACAGTTTCTGTTCTTCCGAGTTTACGGTAAGAGTTTGAATTTACTCTATTGGTAAATATTTATCTATTACATTAATTTATAAATATTTTGTAATCATTATTTTAATATAACTAAAAGTGTGAATGATAGAGTGAGAGAGAACTTAATTACATGTATTTTACATATTTTTAGATCATCCTCCAGAATTAGGATATCACAATAAAGAACTTTAGAACCCGAACCACCAGTGTGTTTTGATTTAAATACATGACGGTTACAATTATATCATATCATTAACTCATTCGTCACGTTTAACAGAACAGTCAATGTACCCTTTGACCTTGATGACGCTCCATATTTGGTAATGATTACGTGGACAAGTGGTACTGAAAACCGGAAGGAACTAGTTTGCAACACATGCATTCATTGTCTATGATGAAAGCAGTGTCAAATTCAAAAGAAATGTAAGAGAAAAGGTTCAGTGAATGTAAATATATAGCTTTGAAAATCTTTTCTTGTTTTCATTTTGTTTTACAAGAGTCAGTATTTTCAAATCAGGGAATAAAGTGATATTTTACTACGCCGTTGATTCAACGAAAATATAGTCCCCTATAATTCAAGTTTCCCAGGCCCCATTTTGGCATTCATTTTTACAACTGTAAGAGAGAATAATGAAAGGTGAAGATAACGAACAGTGATCAATCTCATAACTCCTATGAGCAATACAAAATAGATAGTTGGGCAAACACGGACCCCTGGATATACCAGATGTGGGATCAGGTGCATAGGAGGAGTAAGCATCCCTTGTCGACCGACCACACCCGCCGTGAGCCCTATATCTTGATCAGGTAAACGGAGTTATCCATAGTCAAAATCAGCTTGCCAAGAACGGTCTAACAATGTTACTCCATGACCCACATGGTTCATACCTGAAGAAAATACACGCAAATAGCGCATATCGTTTAATTTTGAAAGACGACAAGAATTCATCCTTCAGAAATACTGTATCATAGGTTTTTTTTATAGGGGTAAAACTGCAATGGAAGCAAGATGGTAATTTCGCCAACTATGAAGAAATTGCCCCCATGCTTCCTTTATTTATTTTTTTATATCCCCATAAAACAGACAACCTAGAAATTTAGTCTTTTGTGATTATATTTTGAAATGTAACTTGTTTACTTATAAATATATGGAATATATGTCGAGTTTAAAGGTTGGTGTTTCTGTTGAGAATTTTTTTTTACATTGAAACAGCCTAGCTATAGGTTTAGTACTAACAAAACATCGGTAGCTGTAAATATTCACGAATGAAGAAAAAGTGTGCACACTTCACGGTTGATATCTCTGGTAATCCAATAACTTCTATAATGACTTACTGCTAGTCAAAATCACCAGGTCCCGACTGTGTAAAGTACGAAAACTCCGTTTTTGGTGACGAAAAAGTGCCAGTGTTCCTTGTCAAATTCTATGATGCCAATATCATGTTCTTGGAAACGGGGGTTAAGTTTTCCATGATAATATAAACCTGAAAGCTCTAACAATTGTTTCAGACCCATCTCCATATTGTCCTTCTTCTGTGCGGGTTTTTTTAAGTAGTATCGGTTATCGTATGTTTACCTTGTACCTTAAAGGAGAAGGCTTATATAGGCGTTGCCTGCTGCTTAATCCTTATTATGTTATTCATGATAAAATACTGTTTAAATGATAAATAGTATGGTTGGAACTGTTGGTGATCTTCACTCTATTCCAACTATCCAGTAGCGAGAAAACACTGAGTCGTTTAATTGTTTCTTTCAATTTACAAGAAACTAGATGTCGTTACTTACGATAAGCAAGGTGAAGATAACGAACAGTGATCAATCTCATAAATCCTAAAAGCAATACAAAATAGATAGTTGGGCAAACACGGACCCCTGGACACACCAGAGGTGGGATCAGGTGTGTAGGAGGAGTAAGCATCCCCTGTAAAGCAGGGAAGAAAGGTCTATGTCAGTTTTCTATCCGATAGCGCTATAGCATTCGATACTATATGGGTACATTAGCTATTATTGAAATTGTATAAGCCAGTTGTTGTGGGTAAAGTATGGAGTTATTCTTAAATAATATCGACAAGTCAATATTGCAGTTAATCAAATACAACCTAGTTGTGTGGGTTTTTTCCTGTTTAGCAGGGCGTTAGGCAAGGTGTTGTGTTATCAGTTATGGTATTTTAAAATAGGTGTATCATTGAACAGTTTTTCACCAATACAGGTATTCTGAACATCACTAGAAACCACCCCTCGCTTGCAAATGACACATGATGCATACAACTCTAGCTGGAGTCACTTCAAATCATACTGAACATTTCATCCAATTATCATAATTCGTGTGTTCCCATATTCCAAGTCAAGGGCACTAGTTCGAACCTCGATTAAACGTGGCATTAAGGTGATGTTATAGTTTCTTGCATAAATTCCATCAATCACTTGGACGTTCAACAACGTATCATAGCGGATTTTCACCGCCCGCCGAAAAAGAAAATAGAGGATTTAGAAAACAATAATTGAGGGTTAATTAAAAAAAACAAAAACAAAAAAACCCTTACCTTGTGGTTACGACCTTCGACTAGTGATTACTTGAGTCACTTAATCTTGGACATTCTTTATAAGTCCGTTGTTATTATGTCTTCAATGCTTGTTAACTGTAAACTATGGACCAACTTGTCATCAGGTGATACTCAGAGCTTACACGTATTCCAACATTCACTTTACATGCTTGTGGCATCCTGAAACAAGGTCGACCTTAACGACCCACTTTCTTAGTAGAGAACTGCACCAAACTCTTGACCTGAACCATAAGATCGACAAATACATCATCCAAAAAGAACTTTCTCTAAATTCAATTGATGAGTTACCTTATATATCTCTTGTAAGTCTAAGGAAATATTGAATTATTGAAAAATTGACAAATGCACACATCGACTGGCCCATTTTTTCTCTCTCTCAAGGAAATGATAAAAAAATCGTTTTAGTTGGGTATCACGATACACACTGTGATTCGTGTTCTTTTTCTGTATATTGATGTATAAACATTTTATATTAAGAGTCAGAAATGCTTCCAATCCTTTGCTTTTAAAAATGAATAGTCCTCGTTTTATTCCAAAAAAATACAGGAAGAAAATTTTTCGGTTTGGTTATGGTCACATACATTTGTATATGTATAAATATTATTTTTGTAATAATTTTATCACATTTCAAATGGAATTTCTAATGAAGCGAATCTAGTATATCAAAACTTTTAAAATGATAATTGAATTTCTCTTTGGTTAAAACATCTTCACCAAAAATAAATAAATAAAACTGCCCAGTGTCACGGATAAATGCGCAATGAAAATCCAATTCTGCCACCTTAAATTGCATTTAGTTTAGATTGTATAGAAAAGGAGTCTTTACCCACGTAGAATGCTGACCCCCGGTCATTAACCTGGACAAGGGGTTGTTTTGATGGGTGAATATCTTCGCCTGTTTTCTATAAACCAGTAATGAAGATCAATGTATGTATTACTCTCATTATTTAAACAATGTTTTATTCACTAATAAGTGAATGGGATTGGACAGCAGGCATAGCCTATTTCAGCCCTCTACCTTCATCAATCTCGGCATACTATAAAACCTGGCCTGGCCCCATTGGCCTGGCCTGCCCTCAAAATTGGCCTGGCCCCAATTTTGGCCTCTAATTATGCTCCATCCCAACTTTTGGCATGACCTCAAATTTGGCCTATAAAATAATTTTTGGTCTCAACCAAAAAAAAAAAATTTTAATTCAAAATTTCGATTGAATTCATTGATTTATTATTGGTTTTAGTTTTTCAAAGTCATAGCACATAAATGATATGTTTCTGTTGTTTTCTAAATGTGCACTTTAAAATAATCATGAACTACCACCAATCTGATTTACTGTATCGAATATCTATTGATCAGTTTATTGATCAAATCATTTTCTTTTCCCTTCATATCTGTATGTACTTGTATACACCAAAAATGTATACACAACTAAAGAAACGATTGGCATATTGATTTTTTTCAGAATTATGATTGATTCCATTGATTTATTATTGGGTTTTTTTTTTTTGTTTTTTTTTTCAAAATTGTTGTTTGTGTTATTTTGTGAATGTGCACATTAAAATATTCATGAAATACCACCAATCTGATTGATTTTATTGAATATCTATTGATCAGTTTATTGATTAAATAATTTTCCCCCTTCCTAACATATGTACTAGTACACACCAAAAAAGTATACGAAACTAATGAAATGATTGGCTTATTGATTTTTTTCAGAATTATGATTGATTTCATTGTTTTTATTATTGGTTTTGATTTTTCAAAATTTTTGAACATAAATGATATGTTTGTGTTGTTTTGTAAATATGACATTGAAAACTCTCATTTTACTAATGATCCACTTCATTTATTGCTAATGAATTTAAAAAACAAATTCACACTTGTTTAATGATGAATCATCACACCTCACACACTGCAATGTAGTGTACCGCCTTAATCACTCTCATTGATAAGAACAATGAGTTTGATATCTAGGAATTAAAATACTACCATAAATCATACAGATTGAAAATACAACTTTTGATAAATTAAGGATGTTGATATCTGTTTAAACTATTTGAAATAAACATGTGACACTAGTACTGTAATGGGATATCAGTTCTACAGCACCGGTCTTGACAGGAAGTCAAGGTTGAGGTTAATCTATGATATACGGGTTTGAAATGTCACACAGCTCTGCACAGAACGTTTATTTTCAATAATTATCAGAATGAAAGATGATTTTGATGACAGTCTAAAAACGTTAAGAAGTAAAGCACAAAATTAAAGCTGCACTTTGTGAATTTGTAGATGCATAAACTTTTTTTCTCGATTATAAGACAATATTATGAGCATTACATGTATCTGATATTTGCTTAGATATAGCTGCTGCAGTGGTTAGATAGAGGTACAAACGATTTATTTTTTTGGTTAACTAATGCAGGCTTTGATATAAAATAAGAAGAGGGCCGGTGGACAGATTTAATGTATTAATTATAATTTGTTCTGTTTTACTGTTGCTTTATCACAAAACCAGAAAAAAATCACAATTTTGAAAATTCAGACAGACAATTTTGTATACCTTAATTAGTTTAGGCACAATCATAAAATGAGTTACTAATTAAAATTTTCTGTTGTATCAAACACACCCTATTTGCAAATGTTGGACTGCTCCATTGTTTCTGTATAATGGAATTTCCAAATTCAGCAAAAGTTTTCATCACCATCCTTTAATATGGTGATAGATATCCCCTTTATCCTGACAGGGCAGGCCTTCAGAGCATGGGAACTTGTACATCATATCATTTTATTTCTACAACTTTGAAAAACTAAAACCAATAATAAATCAATGAAATTAATCCTAATTCGGAAACAAAATCAATATGCCAATTGTTTCATTAGTTGTCTGTTTTGGTGTGTACTAGTACATACAAATATGAAGGGAAAAGAAAATGATTTATTCAATAAAAATGATTATTTCAAAGTGTACATTTACAAAACAACAGAAACATATCATTCAACTGCTATGACTTTGAAAAACTAAACCCAATAATAAATCAATAAAATCAATAAAAATTGTGAATAAAAAAAAAATTTGGTTGAGGCCAAAAAAAATTTAGAGGCCAAATTTGAAACCAAGCCAACTTTTGAGGCCAGGCCAAAATTTGGGATGGAGCATAATTAGAGGCCAAAATTGGGGCCAGGCCAGGCCAATGGGGCCAGGCCAGGTTTTATAGTATGCCCATCAATCTCCGTCCATCTACTTCAAACTCACTTAACAGCAGCAGACATGTTTTCTCTCCCGAATCTTTTAAATTCTATTCATACTGACCAACAGCTCTCTGATGACTGAAAAAAATGAACGACTATTTTAACTAGTGTTTTGATGGAGAACAATTTTTTTTCTGAAGGGTTATCTTAAAACACTGCGAATTTTTATTTAAAATGACCCACTTACCCACCCCCACAATTTCACATTTGGACACGCAGTCAACAGAAGGGAGCGTTATTTCTCGTTACAAGTATGATCTGATTGTTCATCGTACCTTCAGCAGAAAATTATCAATAATTGCCGTATTTATGTCCAAATAAGTAAAATGACAATGTTAGGGATAGCTGATCAATTGTAGACAAGAAAATGCAATTTGAACTGTTTAGTTACAAACAGTAGTATGTTTAGTAATGATTTTAGAACAGTGTACACATGTTAGGGGTTCGCAACCAAAGGTCATGTCGGGAAATTTAAGAACACGTGTTATGTGTGCAAGGCATTTGCGAGATAAAAATGTGCGTATACTTTAAAGGTGATTAACTAATAAGAATACCGTTTGTTGATCACTGGAAATGAGCTCTCTCTCTCTCTCTCTCTCTCTCTGTGTGTGTGTGTGTGTGTGTGTGTGTGTGTGTGTGTGTGTGTGTGTGTCTCCCTCCCACTCTATCTCTCTCTGCGCGTCTCTGTGTGTGTGTGTGTGTCACTCTCTGCCCCCCCCCCCCCCTCTCTCTCTGTCCCCTTTCTCATTCCCATCCTCTACCTCTGCTTAGTGCTTACAGAAGATAATGCACAAACCGGAATCAAGAACGTTTTGAGGCGTACGGCGATAGGAGAGTTTACAATGTTTAGGATTGTCAGGTACATTAAGAACATGCAGGCTTCACCTCGCTATGTATGTCATTAACCCTATATAATTCCGCTAACGGTCAGTAACAAACCAAATAACTAATAATTAATCATTCACATTGATAGGGTGGTCCTTGACCTACATCCATTGCGTAAAACATTTTACAGGTACAAGGACGAAATTAAATAACAACACACCGCGGATGAATTTGCACAGGAATTGTGACACTTTAATTTTCGCCATGTTCTTCAATCGGAACTCCTCGAATGTCTCGCGCAATCTATGTCGAGTGAGCGATTCAATCGAGGAGTTCCGATTGCATGTTCTTAACTGACTTGTTGTGGTTCTGATTTCATTGCTATAAACCAAAACAGACATTTTTCTTTAGCGTTTCTGAATTCTATAAATTATTTGATTAAGTCATGATTAATGGTGGCACTTCGTCTAATGCAGCTGCTTGTCTTCGCAGCATTGGCATGCTGAAAGGTGGGACGGCCTGGGTGAGGGTTACAGAAAAGTTTACAGTTTATCGGAACATTACAAGATCACTCTGGAGAGGCTACCGTCAATTTGGAAAAACGGAAGACCTCCTTCTCTGGACGCCCACGTATGACATTACGCCGGCAAGACAATTTCATTCGGTTTATTCATCTGCGAAATTCAATTTAGTCTTCCTGTTAAATTGCTAGAACGATACCATTTCCTAGGGTAATACAAGTAAGTTCGTAACAAATTGTGGGAACATATCCGCTTGCAACGCCAAGAGATCCACCCCGTACTGCTGCAGACAGCATTTGACGTTTAGAGTCTTCGATGTACAAAGTCAGTCTTTTGAAGGATGTGGTGTCGTGGACTGGAGAAGCATGAAAGGTGAAGATAACGAAGAGTGATCGATCTCATAACTCCTATAAGCAATACAAAATAGATAGTTGGGCAAACACGGACCCCTGGACACACCAGAAGTGGGATCAGATGTCTAGTAGGAGTAAACACCCCCTGTCGACCGGTCACACTTGCCGTGAGCCCCATATCTTGATCAGGTAAACGGAGTTATCCGTAGTCAAAATCAATGTACCAAAAACGGCCTAACAATCGGTATGAAACACGTCAGACAGCAGTCTCGATTGAAGTCGGCATTTCGTAAATCTATGGTCACTATAACGATCTAGTTCGTCAATACAACCTATCATTAGGTCGAATGCTGTCTGACTTGTTTCATACCGATTATTTGGCCGTTCTTGGCACACTGATTTTGACTACGGATACTTCCGTTTACCTGATCGGGATATAGGGTTCACGGCGGATGTGACCGGTCGACAGGGGATGCTTACTCCCCCTAGGCACCTGATCCCACCTCTGGTGTGTCCAGGGGCCCGTGTTTGCCCAACTGTCTATTTTGTATTGCTTGTAGGAGTTCTGGTATTGGTCGCTGTTCGTTATCTTCACCTTTCATCATCCAATGGTAGGTTGTATTGGCAAACTAGATCGTTATAACAACCATACGATTTACGAAATGCTGACTTTAAACGAGACTCGTGAAACCCCTGTATCATAAACTTGTTTGTCAGTAGTTTGCCTCTATTTAAAAACTGACCATACGCAGAACAAGCTCTTGCGTATCGAATCAATTGAGAGATATAAACAGCATATGAATGTGGTAATGGAATATTGCGACATAAATATAGGAGGTTGACAATTGAGAAGCTGAAATCATCCCGTAAAGTTGAGTTGTTAGTTTGCCGTTAATATTTATTTTCAATAAGATATCTAAGTATGAAGCAGAAATGGACAACTCTGTGGTGTCTTTTATTTTGAGTGCACAGTGATATATGTATATCGAATCGACATATGAATAAAAGTTATTATTGTTAATAGATAAAACGTCGTCGATATATCTAAATGTCGAATTGAATATGGCGTGTAAAACGTTGCTATATTCGATAATCTTATGATGTATGTTCAATATCTTGTGATGTATAATAATTCTATATCTTGTGATGTATGTTCAAAATCTTGTGATGTATATTCTATACCTTGTGATTTATGTTCAATATCTTGTGATGTATGTTCAATATCTTGTGATGTATATTCTATATGTTGTGATTTATGTTCAATATCTCGTGATGTATATTTGATAATCTTGCGATGTTTGTTCGATAGTCTTGTGATGTATGTACAATAATTGCATTGTGGGTAATATGACACAACAGCGTTCTGTTACAGTAAGGACAATCTTCATTGGTTGGAAATAACAAAAGTATCCGGTGATGCAAGAGTAACGTACGTCTTCTTTAATGTAAATGATATGAAATTAAAACCCTTTGCCAAAATTGTAAATTTCATGATCCTAGAGTAGGGCTACCAGGGTGGGACCAAAATTGTAATAGTGATTTGAAAAATTTCTTTATCATTTGAAGGTTTTCTTTAATTATTCTGATATCTACTATATAAAATTAAGCAGAGACGTATGAAACTTTGACAAAAGCTAAATATATGCATATATAGGAAAAGAGAAAGGAAAAAACCAAAATTTTGAACCCCCCCCCCCCCCGAGTTCTGACCCTAGGACCACAGGCACCTGAAGTATGGATACTACCTCCCCCCCTTTTTTTTAAAAATAATTTCTTTTTATGCCCCCGAGATCGGGGGCATATTGTTTTGTCCTGTCTGTCATTCTGTAATTCAGTCATCCTGTCTGAAACTTCAACTTTGCTAATAACTTTTTAACAGTAAGTGCTAGAGCTTTGATATTTCACATGAGTATTTCTTATGACAAAACCTTTCCATGGGTCACTAAACCTTTTGACCTTGACATTTGACCTACTTTTAAAAATTGACATTGGTCATAACTTCTAAATGGTAAATATTAGAGCTTTCATATTGCACATGAGCATTTCTTATGACAATATCTTTCTACTGGTACTAAGATATTTGTCCTTGTGATCTTGGTCATCTTTGGAATTGACCATTATCGGGGGCATTTGTGTTTCACAAACACATGTTGTTTCTTTTTGCGGTGATGATTTCTCTGAAATGTGTATATCGGTAGAAGACCAATCTCTGTAGCTTACAAAAAGCGTGAAACGATTACAAAAATCGAAAGAGGGATGAGATAGGCAAGGAATCGACACATTTAGGAGAATTTATCGCCGCAAAAAATATCAAAAGGGGGTGGTAAGCAGTGAACATACTTCAGGTGCCTGTGTCTAGGACAGGTCCTAAGAAGTCATACAGTGTTATATCTAAAATACTTGTATATCAAATTTTGCATCACCGGATACTTTGGTTATTTCCAACCAATGAAAATCGTTCTTACTTTAATAGTATGCTGTTGCATCATATTACCCATAATGCAATTATTGAACATACATCACAAGATATAGAATATACATCACAAGTTTATCGAATAAACATCACAAGATATAGAATATACATCACAAGATATTGAATATACATCACAAGATATTGAACATACATCACAAGATTATCGAATATAGCAACGTTTTACACGCCATAATTAAAGGCCACAGCAAGAGATTTTTTTCTTCTCACGTAGAAGTTTTTGAATAAATTCTGCTTCATACGAATATAAAAACAAGTCAGCTAACAAAGGAGCACAATTCGTGCCCATGTGAATTCCAACAGACAGTTGGAAGACCTGATCACCAAAGACCACGAAGGTAATTTCAATGAATGTAATGCTTTGGGCTGTTGTTTTCTTGATCTTTCACCCATCGAACATATCCACGTACACTAACGTTGGCTGAACTAGGTCAGAAATTGGTTCAAATTTGGAACACCATTTCACAAGTATTGATGCTAGTGGAAGGTATTGACTTGATTTATGAATCTTCAAAAGACAACTCCGCTTTTTTCAGTGTTTTCACATCAAATTACTTCAGACTTCTAAATTAATTTAGACTTCTAAAATAGGAGTTATGTGTTTCTAATATAAAGGTGTTGTCACAAAACCAATTGATCTTAATTGTATCTACAATGAAATACTTACATGAAGAAAAACATTTAGTATTTTCCAGGAGTATGTATTGTACCTTCAGAGGAGAGAACCTGTCTCTCCCTAAGAGGATGAATATTTCAAATGAAAAAGGGCATTCATTGTTTTTTCAAATCATACCAATATGCAATATTATTATTTCAGTTTCATGTAAACATGAACTCTGCAATGGAACTTCTATCTATGGGATTGAAATGATTACTGAGTATTTCAAACAGTCATCAAACAAAGATTTCAACCTAGAACTTTGACGATGTGTTTATCCTTTATTTTAAAGATTTGTCCAAAATCTGATAAAACACTATTAAATGCGATGCCATTAACTCGGAACTCAAATCAATGGATACAATCTTAACAGAAAAAAAAATATCGTAAATATCAACACATTTTATTCTTCTTGTAAAAAAGTAAATCAAAATACACAATTACTGTCACCATTATATTTTTCAGTATATCTGTTGGCATTGTAAGATTTCGTTGACATTATTGAAGTTTCCATCCACTAAATGAAGTTCGATAATGTGTAGAGGATGATTTGATATCTCCAACAGGACCATGCACGGGGTCTGTACGGACATAGACCACGTCACCATGATTGACTTCCTTCACCACGAGACCCGTCGTTGAAATCCAATCAATTGTACTTTCACTATTGGTTAATATAGCCCCTAGAACATCATCATTGGCCACAAGCTGGGAGTAAATGTATCCCCGATCGGAGCAATGAATTGTCCAAGAGAAGACATATACCCCAGAGGAGGGAACGCTGAAAGTGCCACTAAAGTGATTATAGCCATTACCCAGGTTGGTAACTGGTACGTCAAAAATAAGAGTGTGGTGGGGACCAGGATTAGGCTCGTCGTGGCTCATGTAAGCGTAGAAAGCCCCAACGCCAGGTGAAACTAAGTAGGAGGAAAAAAATTGAAAAGACATCACTGAAAACGTTCTTTGTTCTTAAAGCTCTGACTTTGAATCATGAAAGTATTAATATTACCTCTCTGAGAAACCGATTCATGCTCTAGTTGTGCTTGTTGGGCTTGTCTTTCCTTAACATATGTCGTGCCATTATCCTGAAAAGACGATGCTTCTTTGGATAGGATAATTTCTTCGGGAAATTTAAGGATTTCGGGCTTAGAATTAAGATTTTCCAGCTTTTCCGTCCTTCTTTTCATATCCAGTATTTCGTCCTCGGACTTTGCCAGTCGAGTTCTCAGGTCTTGATTTTCACGTTCCTGGCTGTGTACCTTTTCTGTAAGAGAATGGAGCATGTCAGTGATTTTTCAGAGTTCCTGATGGTCCTAAGCACAGGTATTAGCATATATGGGATAACAATACAAATTAAGGATGAAAAATATCCATAGGTTAAATATTGTGTGAGGTTAAGACAACTAATAATTTGCTTTCTTATCAGTTTTCAATATATGGTATTACCTATAATCAAATTATCTAGTGTATGTCAGTATATATTCACCGGGTGAGGTTCATGTATAGACAAGAAATGTGCAACACACTAGGTTTAACGCCAAAATGCAGACATTATATTATTTATTTAAATTTCCAATGTATTTGGCTTTGATATCTTTACAAAATGTAATTGTAGACATTTCCTCATGAACGCGTTGCAGTACAAAATGCGCCTATGAATTCCGACAAACATAGTACGTCTATTGAAACGCCTGGGGATTCCTACAGAAACGAAGGAAAAATGTAAATATAATAAATAAACTTCATTTTTGAAAATACATGAAGGTATGAACTGCAACGCTTACCGCCAGCATACTTTTCATATCAGCGCTAACGCACTTCATGAAATATGCCGGAATATATCGTATTTTAAAAAACAAAAATTATTTCTTAAATAGAAAAATATCTTATGTTGTCAAGAATTGTTCCTGGAGATACATATACAAGTAATGCATGCAGTACAGAGATACCGCAGATGGCGTTGCATAATATTATACATTTATTGCATGATAGTGAGGGAGATATGAAGATTTATTCGCCCTAAATAAATCATATTCCCCGAGGGCAACGAACATTCATGCAATAAATTGTTTATTATACCAAAACAAAGCAATACTACAAAAGTGCATTTGAAATTGGAGTCCTCTCATCTATACATTGTATGTAGCTGAGATTGCTCTAACGGTAACACCGCGCCGTCAACGTACATGTATTAGAAGGTACAAACAACGAAATGCAGTGATATGATAACCAGTGACTTCGCTGCAGAACTCGTATGTCTTGACACAAATGTAGTAAGAAAATATGCAATGATGTTTTTTCCTATTAGAATTTTAAGGCAGTGTAGCAAGAATACAGTGATATAAGAACTACATATAAAGTAAAGAAAAGAGCGCTGTAATTGGATTTAAAAAAAATAAGGATTGGATTTGTAGTTCCCTAGTGAATCTCAATTTTTTCCTTCCAGAGATACAGGATAGTGCATCTCGTTAATTGTTCCAAGACATACAGCCAGGTACAAATAGTGTTACAAAGACTCGATTATTCGAGATCTTAATAAAACTCTAAATCTCATTTCCATTAGAAGAAATATATGAATATGGATAAGAATAAAAGAAAGTATGATCTTCTAAAAATAAACACAGTTTTGACAAGAAAAAAATGCTCCGATATTCTTTGATGTTTTCAATATTCTGGTAGAATGTGGTGTAACTTCCTTATGCCTTATGAAATTGATGCAAAGCATTATTTTGTAAAGAGCGAGAAGCATTACGGCTTTATTTAGTCCCCACATTTACCCATGATTCAAACGTAACTTTAACTTAAAATGTTTGCAATACTGAATAATTATTTTATATGAATTAATTTAAAATAAATCACTGTCTGTACAAACACAAAGTGTTTTGACGATTTCTTTGTTCATTTGTATCAAAGAATTTCTCAAATGGATACAAAATTGTACTTTTGCTATAGGTGAGTTGAATTGAATTGTCTTTACAACTAAATTGTTGATTGGATCCACTTATTCCGAGAAAGAGTATCATTGTCCCATTTTAAAGAAAAGTTCAGCTAAATATGATTTTGGTCATTCCATGACGTAATCTTCGTGGGAGAGGAGAGACCGGTCAGAAAAGAGTTAAAGGTCGTCAAGGTATACAGACTTTAATAAATATATCGGACAAAATCACGGATTTGCTATATACATGTATATGCATTAATTAAAGGAAATGAACATGAAAATGTGACAAAGGGTTTAGATTTGTCATTTTGATGTATATAATGAATTCTGAAAATCACTAACATGTAGCTTTCTTCAGTAGGGAGATATTTTATAAAGATTAACTAATCTTTTCAATCCTTGGGAGCTGCCATATTGAAAAAAAATATTACCTCCCTGCTGGGTTATCTCTTACCATCCACTAGAGGGCAGCACTGATGCTGACATCAGTAGGACACATTGTGTGTATTTTTGGCACATTGTAAGCATCAACATTAAAATGTCATCAGCAGAGAGTGAATTAGATATGGGATATCAGGTTGAACCTGATGTTACATAGGAAGAAATTGTTTCTCAGAATAATACTTCTTCACCAGCAGTTGATTTTGATGAAAGATGAATTGTCCTTGATTGATGTGCTTGTGGAAATTGTACAATGTAACTATGTACATTCAAGGGGTGTCTATGTTGTCATGAGTTTGAATATTCTGTGTCAGCTAGATTGCATAAATATACACCTAAAGTGCAGTTCTCTACACCCATATTTTAACACTGTGTGTCGAAGTCCTGTTATAATTGATACAGCTTACATTTATCCATGGATTTAATATGTACCCAGAGAGGGGTCTCAGAGGACCTGGATAACAACTTATTAAACAAGTAAGAAAAACACAAAAATGAAAAATACCTTCTGTATTCACATGTATTAAAATCTTAACACAACATGGCATTTGTGTGTAAACATTTCCAACACATGTAATAGAATACAGTAACAATTATGTTGCAGACATGCTATCAAGATTTATGGCCTACAGACAGTTTATCAACTAGGTCAAACACTGTCAGCCTCTTGGGGGGGGGGGGGGGTCAGAGTAGTTTTACCGTTATTTAATTGTTGTGACATAAATTAAGGGAGCATTTCCTAAAGAACACTGCAATTATGTAGGATTTCTTTAAAGAACATCAGACTCTGAAACAGATTCTAAATATTAGTAAATAAGTATTTTTTTAATGTTAATATTAATGAAGAATATAATTGTAAATTGAATCTCCAAAATTTATCTGTGGTCCATGTACATAAATTGTTATAAAGTATATAAGTTACAAGTTGCCTATATTGCAATACTTTTATGACACAGTCACCTTAATATTTAAAATCTAATGAAATTAATTGATATGGAAACTTGAAACATACAGTGTACTGAGTAAGTTCAGAAGTTGGAGGAGCTGGAAATATTTTGTGGGAGTGTTTTCTTCTTTTTCTTAATGCATTGTAATTAGATTTGATTTCAATTCTTTTTGCTCCAAAACCTTATCCATCAATTCTAATATGAATCCATAAACTTTTTCTGCTGTATAACAGTGACCCAGTCAACACCAATGTGTCTCATCTACGTCAGAGCACCGATTCATACTGGGAAATAATGGATGACCTCCATAAACCTTTAACTTAAAGACCCAACTTTAAGTTAACGCCCCCAAATTTTACCTGTGTTGTGATCAATGATAAGCCGCTGGTCAATCAAACTTTTAACAATAGAGCTTAGGTTGATTGACGTTTGCAGAGACCATGGTCTACAGCTACCTGAGAAAGATGTTTTGATAACAATCATGGCTAATGATGACCGGCAGTCTTCAGATCTCCAGGAAAACTCCAGTATACCTGAGTTTTGATAGCATTGACTCGCACCTAGAATATTTTAATTTCTAATGTCCCCTATACAATGCAATTTATCACCGTATTTTCTCTCTCCATCTTTATACATGTATTATAGATTAAACAATCAGAAATCAAACAATAATAATAATTAAAAAAAAAACCAAAAAACAAACATAAGTTATTCTTTATTGGCGCAGCACATCAACATGTATAATGGTTATATTGCCCATGCCTAAAACTGTTACAGTAGTTAAAAAAAATACTTCTGTTTGAGATACCACATGGATTATAAATTACACAATCAGAAATCAAACAATAGTAAAAAAGCATAAATAAGTTATTGAGATATTTCTATTTATAATTTATCACGGCTTTATATTTAGAGAGAGAGAGGGAGAGAGAGAGTTGAGCTATTTATAATTTATCAGTTTTATATTTATAAAGAGAGAGAGAGAGAAATGTGTAAAACTGTAGCAATAATATAGATGAAATAATATGGCATGGCAATAGTGTTGCATACGTATGACAATAATTACTCATTTAGTCAATGATTGAGAGAAAGGGAGAGAGAGAAGGGGGTAGACTAGCTATGTGTCAGCTTCTGTTTGGGATACCATCATTACACAAACACTACGTCCACAGAAACCCTAAAGAGAGAGAGAGGAGGGGGTGTAGACTTCGTGTCAGTTTCTGTTTGGGGGTGCCATCGTTACACAAACACTACGTCCACAGAAACCCTAAAGAGAGAGAGAGAGAGAGAGAGAGGAGGGGGGGTAGACTTGTGTCAGCTTCTGTTTGGGATACCACCATTACGCAAACACTACAGCTACAGAAACCCTACAGACGGCCCATATTGAGGGGTATCTTGATCATTCTTCATTTGGTTGTACATGTACATAGATCTACTTGGATTTATTCATTCTCTCGAAACATGGATATTTTACCTATTACACCCACGACACCGCGAACTCCCAGGACCCTAGGAAGTGCCCGGAAACGCCGGGTAATATTATATTTAGGAAATTATTTATATACGATATATAACAATTTAATTAGAAGTTTTAAAAATCAGAGGTTTAGAAATGGGCTAAACCTGTCATTTGCAATACATAAATATGACCAATTTTGAAGGTTTACGGGAAATAGAAATGCGGTATGCATGTAGGTAGAAATTTTAATTATTATTTTTTTTGCACAAATCAAGACACTAAGCATAATTTGTAACAACCTGAGAAATTTCCTGTGTATATCATAAAAATATACACAACAACCGATCTCTTGGCCAGGTAAATTCCAGGTAAATAACATTGACCATAGATAAGCTCCGCCCACATTCAGTGATCCGTGGAGCAACCGTACGGTGTTTTTTTTTTTTTTTTGGTCTTTAAGAGTGTTCAATTGATCAAATCTCGTAATAGAAACAAGCAAATTAGATTTAGGCCACATTATTCAGTTTCAGGAGGTCTTTTAAGTTTATTATGCAACAAATAATTTTTTCATATTCACTTCTCATGACCCATCTCATGACCGTACGGTTGGTGAAAATGTAGGCGGAGCCTAATCTAAACAGATGTTATTTACCTGGAGTGACCAGGGTCTACCAACGTGTTTTGCTATATCCTGTGGCACTCAAAGAAATACACAGAGACAGACGTGATCCAGACAGAACATGGTAGAAATATACCTGTCCGTGCTTTTTTTTTTTTATATATAGTTTTGATATACACAGGACCTGTCTCAGGGACCTCTGTAGAGTTTCTCTGGTCATAGTGTTTGAATAATGGTTGTATTCCTAAGGGTAGCTGACACACATTCTACATCCACCCCCCCTCTCTCTCTCTCTCTTTGTCATTGACTCAATGAATATAAATACAGAGGTGTCATAAATTGATGACATGAATTATTTCAATAAGTTACAAGTTATAGAAATTATTGTGCAAATTATTGTTTGATTTCTAATTGTGTAATTTATAATACATGTATATAGAGGGGGGAAATTACAATTATATTGAAATTGTATTGTTCAGGGGTCTTTTTAAAAACAATTGAATTACGAGAAAATAGCAGCTGTGGACAGGTCAATGCTATCAAAACTCAGGTATACTGGGCTTCCTCAAGATCTAAAGAATGCCTGTAGGTACTGACTGTTATTGTTATCAAAACACCTCTCTGGGGTAGCTCCAGACCACAGTGTCTGCAGATGTCACTCCACCTGAGATCTATTGTTAAATGTTTGATTGACAGACAGCTTATGATTTGGGGGTGTTAACTTAAAATTGGGTCTTTAAGTATATATATTTCATTCAAATACGAGACATTGAGCTCACAGTAGCACCAAGCTGAGCAATGTTCTAAAACTGCTCATTTTTATGCGCGGTCAACACTACAATAGCAAGTCCAGATTTTTGTTTTCAGTCGGTTAATGTGCTAAAAATGACATTTTAAACGATAATTTTAATTAATTATGATATTAGGTCTAATACGCTGGGTGTTATTGCGACAGTTACTGCGTGGTATATGAATCGAAATGGAGTTCTTTCTTTTGATTTTTAAGCGTGCCTATACATTTCCTTATGTAACGTAAATGTTACTTTTACTGTTCAGTTATTTTCCCGACCGTGATCTTTTGAATTATTTCGTGTTTTAACTACATGTATTTCCACATTTATTTTGTTTTTTATAAATTGTAAACTCTTACACTGGTGTTTTCATTCAGGAATTCTGGTCTGATAAAGGACATAGTTCAAGATTACACGAACCTGGGTTAACAAATATGTTGAACCAAGTGTAGTATTTATACTACATTGTATATACAGTGTATTTTGCTTATATTGAATTCATAGGCCTATGAATATACATTTGTATTTGGAATTGAATTGAATTACATTCTAAAACAAATGATAAGTTTGTGATGGCTATGCAGACTTCGGTATATGTAGAGAGCACTGTAAATATATAAACAGACTGGTTTCGGTTACAAACGCAAGGAAATGGGATCCATTTTATAAAAGACTTAATTATTACTAATTCCAATAATTTGATTCGGTTTTAAAATATTTTTGAATAAGATATTCTATAAGGTATGGATTGCCTAAAACGTTTTGGTTGATTTCTTCAATTCTATAACAATGGACATGACGATGGAAGTTACAAATGGAATCAAATAATAAACGATTAATGAATAGGTTTGGTCTTCGTACTACTTTTAAGTTTTTTTTGTAAAACAGGACCCTGGTCCATACGTTGGGAGTTGGACTTTCACTTTCGAACTTGACGACTTGCCGTGCAGAGTACTAGTATGTAAACTGTATATATGTACATATAGTAAAACAACAGTACCATTACACTCAGGGGGTCGTATTTCTTGAGTTGAGAGTTCCACTTCAGGATCCTGTTCGCTTTTAAACGTAAGATTTTCTAGTATTTCCAATCTTCTTGCCAAAATAAGTTTTTCGTCTTCGGATTTTGCCAGGCGAGTCTCCAGACGTTGAATTCGTCGTTCTTGGTTGTTCACAGTTTCTTTAAAAGCACGAAACATTTCAGTGTTCTCCTCGACGGTTTTGCGGAGGTCATGAATCTCTTCTAGACAAGAATTGCCATGAATGTGTAAGGCATAAATAAGCAAAATAGGAATCATGCATTTGTTGAACATCGTAAACATTGACTCTACTAAGCCATGTACAAAAGATTTCTTATCACTGCGTTCTGCTATATCATCTGTGACACAAACCACTATCGTGTTACTGAGGTCACTGGAACAGAAAGTGTCCTGCAACTTCTAAATTTTTCTTTCCTGTTATAAAACAGAGGTTGACTGATATATGTGTGTTCAAAGTTTAGTTGAACAAATTAATTGTTCTTCAAAGTGTATTATTTACAAACATATTATTGATCACTTTTCGTTACAGTATTACCTTTGTAAACCTATACCTAATATGTATAAAAGACACATTTGTCGAATTAGACTATCCTCTCATAATCTTGAAATTGAAACAGGCCGCCATAACAATATACTTAGAGAAAATAGAGTATGTAAATTTTGTAAAAATGACATAGAGGATGAATACCACTTTATATTAATTTGCCCTCATTACGAGGAATTTCGACATAGATATATCAAAAAGTATTATTGGCAAAAACCATTTGTTCTCAAATTTGTACAATTATTAAGTGTTCATAATGTACACGAACTTTGTAATTTTGGGAAATATTTATGTCTGCACTTAAGTTGCGAGAAAACCTTGTTTAAGTCATTCTCCGTTGCTTGCTTGAATTAGTACACCGTCATACAATGTCATTTTTATGTATTTATGAAATTGATGTGATAAGACATATGTCTTGTGCAATAAAGAATATAAGGTTGGAATTATTTCTGTACATATTCTCTGAATAAGGATAGACAAGGAAAGTATGTAATGAATTGGGTATAAACACCGAGACAAAGACTTCAATTTGCATGGATTCTATTTCTCTGAGGTATTTTAACATGGATTCTATTTCTCTGAGGTATTTCAACATGGATTCTATTTCTCTGAGGTATTTTAACTCGTTTCATATTCACATCGATTTTTCAAATAAAAATGGGAGTTGTGTGAAATGGGGGCGGGGATGGATCTTTTTCGTTCTGTTAAAATGAGGTATCTCATTCTTAATCAACAATCTGATCCTATATGTTGGATTTCTATATCAACGATTGAATTTCCCTATAAAAGTACTGACGTCTTCTAAAAATACAAATGTATCCTAACCAAAACTGCACGTAAACAATAAGTATCAAACGTGTTTTATACTATAGTGTAGCAAATCAATGTATTAGAGATTTTACCTTCGGAAATTGAAGGTTTTTTAAATGTTTATTTTGAAGTATTCATTTCAGTCAGATAAGTAATTATATCATTGAACTTATTAGATATCGTTTCATAGTTTTAATTTGGATTAATAAAAGCACGGCAGTTTTTACTTTCATAGTACTTCTATCAAAATCTTCACCATAGTTAGATATACATGTAGTATAAAAGTTGTCATGTTAGTAAACTATAGAATATGTACCAAAAGTTTGCTATAGTAATTGAGAATTTTTTCACTCAAACTGAAACGTCACCAGCTGTAACCTACACCGAGAGTTTGGTGAAGGAGCAATCACTTTGAAGTATAACGCGGTCATGTATACGAGTAAGTCTCGACGTCATGACCTCCCGGTTACGAAGCGCACACTCATAACTATGGAACCACTGTGACCGGTAGTCCGGTAGAAGTATTTATAGTCTTTTATTCTTAGATGACATTTTACTGCACCGTAAATGCCAGACTTAATGTTAGGGTTTTAAAACTTTGTTTAGCATGAGTGAATTTAAGGAGGAATGATACATTTGTCATAATGGCTGACTTAAAGAAAAAAAACACGAATGAAAATACTTATATGTCACGGACATCGTTCATATAAAAGACCAAGTATAAATGATGTCACGTTTGATTCACTTTTGCCTCACGTCAACAGACAATTGGGTCCACATCATATTCGTACAAAACTTTACTCTATTCCATTGAGGGTTTTACATACGTTATTTGAAGAAGCTATGGCTAGTCTATACTTGGATTTTTCAACACCTGAATATAGACTGAACTCTATGATTATGGATGTTGCCTACCACAGGCTCTATAAACCAGCACGGACCATGGATGATATTCCTTCCAAATCATGCCGTCAGTTCCTTAAGCTCAAATTTACAAACAAAGGAATAGATGCCGTCAACATAAGCAACATTCTTCGTCATAAAAGGGTTCAGTCGTGTATTCCAACTTATTTCAAGTTCAAGTCTACACCCTGTATTTCCTACAGCTATACTTCTACTATTGCATCCAAACTTTTTAATTATAAACAAACTTTGCAGTGCTTAGATATAGACTATCTTATACGTAATCCACCAACATGTTCTTGTTCTTCATCTTCTTTCAACTACAGTCCAGCTAGACATGTCATTACTGGTGATGTTAATATAGTTGAAAATGAGGACCTCAAATCACTTATTCTTAAAGGTCCTAAATACAGAGAACCTCGGTCTTTTAATTGGCGACAGAACTTCATCTCTATTATGAGTTCTGTCGAAGATTATGCCAGACGATGGGCTAAATATGAGAAACAAGAACTTGATACATTGTCAGAATGGGTTAAAAGCATAAGAGGGATATTAAAATCCCGCATTAGACACATGAAAACAAAAGTACGTACCATCTATCCTTCTGTGTTTAGTAAACCAGAAGTGATAAAAGAATTAGATAGGTTACATGAGGAATATGTTTTGGTTCCAGCTGACAAAGCTAGTAACAACATTGTCTTTGTTTGTAAGGCTCATTATTACAACTGTATTTTAAACGAACTTGACATTAATTCCACTTTTGGTAATCATACTTATACTCCAACTGCCCTTTCAAAAGACGAAATTCTTCAAAACCATGCTTTAGTTTTAGACACATTTAATATTCCAGTCAATGGGTCGAATGAATATGAGTTACCGTACCTATACTGGATTCCTAAACTACATAAAAACCCTTACAAAGAAAGATACATTGCTGGATCCAGTAAGTGCTCTACCAAGCCCCTATGTTTGCTCCTCACGAAAATGTTAACAGCTGTGAAGGAGAAACTTCAAACTTACTGTGCGACTACATATGCCAGAAGTGGTATTAATCAAATGTGGATTCTAAAAAATTCTAAAGAACTTTTAGTAAACTTGAAATCACAGAATTTTTCCCAAATCAATAGCATTAAAACCTATGACTTTTCAACACTATACACGACCATTCCTCACGATAAATTAAAGACTATACTTTTTGACATCATAGACAGTTGCTTCTTCAACAAAAACGGAAAACGGAAATATTCATATCTAGTGATCAGTCATTCAAAAACTTACTTTGTTAAACACCACTCTGATTCCACGCACAAGTACTCTGAAGTTGAAATAAAAAATATGCTAGAGTTCCTCATTGACAATATCTTCGTGGTCTTGGTGATCAGGTCTTCCAACAGTCTGTTGGAATTCCCATGGGCACGAATTGTGCTCCTTTGTTAGCTGACCTGTTTTTATATTCATATGAAACAGAATTTATTCAAAAACTTCTACGTGAGAAGAAAAAATCTCTCGCTGTGACCTTCAATTCGACTTTTAGATATATCGATGACGTTTTGTCTATTAACAATGATAGCTTTCATTCATATGTCGATTTGATATATCCCTGTGAGCTGGAAATAAAGGACACCACAGAGTCGTCCACTTCTGCTTCATACTTAAGATATTTTATTGAAAGTAGACATTAACGGCCAACTAACAACTCAACTGTATAACAAACGGGATGATTTCAGCTTCTCCATCGTCAACTTTCCACATTTATGTAGCAATATTCCATTATCACCTGCATATGGTGTTTATATATCTCAACTGATTCGATATGCAAGAGCTTGTTCTGGGTATAGTAAGTTTTTAAATCGAGGTAAGCTACTGACAAACAAGTTGATGGTACAGGGATTTCAACAGTCTCGATTGAAGTCAGCATTTCGCAAATTCTATGGTCGTTATAACGATCTAGTTCGTCAATACAATCTCGCATTGGGTCAAATGCTGTCTGACGTGTTTCATACCGATTGTTAAGCCGTTCTTGGCACACTGATTTTGACTGCGGATAACTCCGTTTACCTGATCAGGATATGGGGCTCACGGCGGGTGTGACCGGTCAACAGGGGATGCTTACTCCTCCTAGGCACCTGATCCCACCTCTGGTGTGTCCAGGGGTCCGTGTTTGCCCAACTATCTATTTTGTATTGCTTGTAGGAGTTATGAGATTGATCACTGTTCCTTATCTTCACCTTGCATATATTACTTTTAAATCTAATTGCCGAGCTGCGTCGAAGTTGAAATCTCTCTCTTAATCTTAAGAAATACATCATGTATCTCTCAAAGTTGAGATGTATCTCTTTAAAGTAAGAAATATCTCTTTGAGTTAGAGAGATATCTCTCAAAGTTAAAGAGATATATATGTTTTTTTTAATAAATAGTAAAACGGCTTGCCATATTCGTCAGTTTGCCAAATTAATAAGAGATATATCTTTTACTCTGAGAGATATCTCTTTTACTTTGAGAGATATCTCTTTTACTTTGAGAGATATCTTTTAATTCAGATATATCTATTTCACTTAAAGAGATATCTCTCTAAGAATCCCTAGAGAAATGTCTCTCAAAGTATAAGATATATATCTTTAATCGTTGAGAAAGAGATATCTCTCAAAGAGAAAGAGATATCTCTTTCCAATATTTTTATTAGTTTGAAACCCTAAACTGGAAGCCCGCCAAAGCAAATCTTATCATGAGGGCTGCAATCCCGGGCGAAGATTTTACGTTTACCGCATGTGAAGTGTATACAGGTAACAAAAAAAATAAAGACAATGAATTGATAAAATATGTGAGCTAGAGTGGATTAAATTTACATTTATGTTACCCCAACCACCTCTTCAACTATTTCCGCCATTTGTACACTATAAGTATTCTTATTGGTTAAAAAATAGGGTTACATCATATTAAAGATGATGCAACAGTGAGAAGTCATTATGATCACCGGGGGGATCTGTTTTCTCTAAACTTAAAAGAGGTATCTCTTTAAGTTAAAGAGATATCTCTTTTTGAAAATTTAAAGAGATATCTCTTCAACTTAAAGAGATATCTCTTTTTACATTGATAGAGAGACATCTCTTTACGCTAGAGAGATATATCATTTTCTTTGATAAGTATCTCTCTAGCTTTAAGAGATATCTTTCACTTTTCCCTAGCGTAAAGAAAAATCTCTTTTGTTTAAAGAGATATCTCTTTTGGTTAAGGATATATATCCCTAGCGTTAAAAGATATCTCTCTAACTTAATGATATATCTTTTTTGTTTAAAGAGATATCTCTTTTGCTTAAAGAGATGTCTCTGTAGCGTAAAGATATCCCTCTTATTAAAATAGATATCTTATTTTACGAATACTCTAGGTTTAAATTATTCATTTTACAAACATCTACAAATATTCCCTTAGGTTATGTCTGTATGAGAATTAGTATTTCTCTTGGATCAGATACTTCCTATTTTACATTAATGTGGCGGCGGTGGCCTAGTGGTTAGGCTGTCAGACTCTTGACCAAGAGGTTGCGGGTTCGAGTCCTGGCCACGGCAGGGCCAACGTTGTGTCCTTGGGAAAGGCATTTTACGTGAATTTCCTCGCTCCACCCAAGTGTAAAAGGCTATAGACAATGACAGACATCGTTAGAATGTTAGTGCTCTAGTGCCTGTAACAGTAGCTTGCACTGTATGCTTCCCAGGAAGCTGAGAAAGTTCTAGATTGATATAAGGTCTGCCGGGGTAATAATGTATTGTAAAGCTGCTTTGAGCAGCATACGCTGGAAAAGCGCTATATAAAACCAATTATTATTATTATTAATGTATGTGAACGTACTTTCCATTCAAAGACTCTGCACACAAGTTATAATTTGCATAGTCTGATGATATTGTAGTATTGCATGTTGAGAAAATCCATTAAAAATTCAGTATGTTTGAAATGGATCAGGATTTATAGTATGAAATATCATCATTTTATTACAAAAAAATTAAAAAGTGTAAAAATATATAAAAACAAGTGAAAAATAACATAACATAATATACCATGTATATGAACACTTACATAAACAAGAAATAGATTAATAAATTAAATCGCGTTGATTAATCGTGAATTTTTCATAACATAACAAAACTAAAAAAATAAAATTCTAGGCTACATGAACTTACATGTACATGTTTATACTGAATGCATGATCGTTTGGGTCATCCTGCAACAGAAATTCCAGGGCATCTTCTTCTGACATCAGGTCGCTTTAAAGATGTAAAATACAAGCCTTCGCTGTTACAGTGAAGCTGTGTTGTTTTCGTTGAAACGGAAACACGTGTGTTCCCCGTGCACACTTTCAGAAAACCCCGCGGGGCCCGCGATCCCGATCACGGAAAAATAAAACCATAGGCCTATAGGCTATATGCGAACTTATTTTTAGTTTTATTTGTTTGGCAGGGGGAAAATTATTCCTATTCCGAACAAATATAACGTTTATATCTGAAATTGAAGTATTTTATTTATCTTTTATTTTAAATTTACTCTGCCGATGTAACATTCCTATAGGTGTTTTATGAAGTTGCATGTAGGTTGTGTAACCAATATTCGTTTTATGCTTTTTTTAAAAAGCAGAGAATACCTGACTGATTATTTCATACATATGTGTATGTTGTTTTAGTGTATCAAAAGGTACTGAATTTACTAAAAGAGGACAATACAAATTTTATAGTTTTCACCACTTTATTGTGCGACGCGCGTCGATCGCTTTTAGCGACGACGTTTTATCGCTAATTTTAAAGAAAACCGCGCAGCATGTCCCAATTTCATTTTATCGTAATATAAAAACTACCGAGAATTATAACACGAATAAGAGCCCATCAAAGTGGAAATTTCCTCTACTTTTACAGGCTGTATTTACTTTTCCCTATTTCCATATATAAATATAGGTAAAACGCCATTATGTTTAAACATTGAGAAATAAAATCGTAAGAAAACTATCATGTGCAAAAAATTGCTATTTTCTTATAACTTTGCCAGGCATTAAAATAATTTTTATATCTTCTAAAACCAGGGAATATATGCTTTTCCAAAATATAAAAAATAGTGAATTCATAAGGAAGATAAAAAAAATCATATCGAGGGGGAAAATGACCTTGTGAAAAAGCGTTGCGTCATATTTAGACGAAGTCATCCTTCACTTTAAATGCTTTTTTTAATTTAATAGCTTTACTTACTTTATTGATTTTTACATAGTCAAAAAATAGAGGAAATTTCCAAAAATATGATATATAGATCATATATCTTATGACCGTAGTTTCAAAGATTTAGAGGCACTCCTTTTGCGTTGCCCTGTTTTTACGCGCCACCGGTCAAATTGACCGGTACGGTAGAGAAGGAGTTAAAGAAAAAGGTTCATGAGCTTTTTGAAGCCAATTGCAAGCATTAGATGTAGCTGAAACAAAAAGATAAACCGTTCAGATATGATGTAAAATGAAAGCATCCCACGAATGAAAATGATAGGTCTATGAAACTAACCATAAACCCTAAGTCTCTGGCACGTCGAGGTACAATACGCTGAGGGGCAGTAGCCTTGACGGCAGTTCGACCTGCACCAACTGTCGGCAAAGTTATTCATAAACCTGAAGGCTGGGGTGGCACTACACTTTGCGCTGCCGTTGATAAATGTCGGAATCACCTGTGGGCGAGATTCAACGTTTTGTGTCGCACTTGGACGAAATCTTCCATTTTGCTGAGATCCATTGGGGTCGTGGCCGATGGCTATGTCTGCGCAGCCGTAAAACTGTTCCTGTTTGCCACATCCTTTACACGCTCGTCCGTCTGGGGACATGCCATAACTGTTGCCTAGAAAATTTCAAGAATTATATATAGATGCAACGTTTATAGTCATAGTATCGTTGAACGTCTGCTTATCTTAGTAAAAAGCGAATAAAGATAATAGTAAAACCTACCAGTGTTGTATTTCCACTGTAGAACACACTGTGAACACGTCAGTCCGGTGGGAAGTTTCAGTTTTAGTGAGTAGACCTGAGGACGTCCTTGTTCCATAAATCGAACACTCCCCGACGGCTGATGGAGAACGTATTGGTTTAGGCAGGCCTGTGTGGCGGGTTTATGGACATTGTTGTTCGGACATAAACGGAATTCAAAATATCCCAAATGAGAGGCGGTAATTTTGACTTTAACCTGAAATCAAAGCATAGTATATATAGCAGCAGTCTATATCCGTTCAGGGTCTGCATGTATTGTAACAACATTATGGAGTTCAGTATAACTAAGGCGGGAGGCGCGGGGGATTTTATACGGCTCACACCAATCATGATGACCTATGTGCTATAAGATGTATTCGCTTCTGAGTTTAAATTCGATGTTTTTATCTTCAAATTGTATTCTACTTACATCAATGATCTGTCCTTCCGTGTATCTCCTACTTATTATTCCTTTTGCATAGCGTCCACCAGCCTCGTTTTCACGAACGCCATCCCAGGGATCTCCACAGACTCCGCATTTCCCGCCATTTCTATCCCACTGCCTCTGAAATAACGTTAAAAAGTCCGTAAAGATTAACTATTTCGATACCTGAATAATATTTGCAATGACTTGATTCAATTATTTGCAATACTTACAGCGAATCCTCCGCAGAAGAGTTGATTGTCGTTGTAGTTACGTGGCGTGCTGAACCCCAATCTCCACATGCTGGAGCGGGAAGGCGGTTCCTGTAGGTAGCCGTGCCCCATGACGGCGGGGACGAGAACAAGGAACAGAAGGATAACCATGTTAATGCTAAGGAATAAAATCAAAATGATGCATGTATTGCGTCGCGCTGCGGTGCAAGACTACAAAGAATTAATCGTATTTAAAACAATTCTATTTATTGTTTTTAAAAAATTCTCAAATTGTTCTTAAGTAATGGATTTGCAAATATCATTTTATCAAATTCATATGTATAAAAATCATTTTTGTGAATAAAGTTAAACAATACCTTGTCTTGTTGTGAATACTTGTCCTTGTGTCCAATGCGAACAGTGTTTGTATTTAACACACACCCCATAACTCCCGTATATATACCAAATTTCAATCAAACTCTTTATTTACATATGCCTCATTTTTCAAAGTGCGTCTGCGTAAACTTTTTGCCCTTAATCTGAAATAATTGAATCTCCTAGATAATCAAATCCTGAATTGATTCATAAATCCAGTCATTTTTGTTTGTTTTCATCATAGATAATTCAAAATTCCTCCATTGTCCTTCGGAAACCCGGCTCAAAACGTCACCGATGGATCATTTTATCAGTGAGTCTGATACCAATTTACGTGTGCCTTTTGAAAAATTATCGTGCATTCAATTCATGTGTTTGGAGGTCTTGATTATCTGTGGCATGTTTTTTAATTAAAATATGTCTTCATAAGCACCTGCTGACCTCAATAAACAACATCCGATTGTGTGGGGGTTTTTCATGTCCGTTTTACTGTTGTCAAAATTGAACAGGGGATGTGTCATCACTTTGTGGTCGGGTCTGGGGAAGTTTATCTGGCAATATTATCGGGGTACCGTTCTTAGAAGCTAGGAATTAGACTGTCTTCTTAAACATCTATTCCGGGTATAATGGCGAGGGCATTCCCCCTTAATCTAACGGCGCTCCCAATCTGCAATGGGAATCCAGAATTCCAACAATGAAGACTTTAAAAATCCAGAAATATCCGAAAATACAAACTTGGGTACCAGAATTTTAATACACCAAAAGAGATTTTCATGCCATATCTTTTTGTCTTTTAGCATTTACAAAGAGCTCTATCTGCATTGTAAGACAACCCAAATTTCAAGACCCGGGTTTTTAAAAAAAAAAAATAAGGGTAATATTTTAAGAAAATACCACAAATGTACTAGTGGCTTACCACAGAATGTCAATATGAAAATAATTATGATAAATCGCATTGAATTACGATTTTAACAATCAGTGTGTTTCATTGATATGTCGATCAAACGTTAAATTCAGTTAATCAAATTATAGCAATTACCTCTTCCATTGTTTAACATGTAGTGATTACCTGTGAAAGTGACGGCAGCCATTTTTTCTCAAAATCTCTCAATGGCATGGAAATGTATATCAATGACTAATAAAAACATTTATTTTGTTAAAAAAGAAGAGAAACCTAATAAAACTACATTAGATAACCGCTTTTAGTTTAAAAGAAATATGCAACTTGAAGGAAGAATTAATGTCTCACAAGACAATAATTATTTAATCACCAAAATTACATACTCAAGTGCCTGTGTTAAGGGTAAAAAGTGTTTGAAATCATTAAAAACTGGTGTTATTACTTTACGTGAATTTCCTCGCTCCACCCAAGTGTAAAAGGCTATAGACAATGACAGACATCGTTAGAATGTTAGTGCTCTAGTGCCTGTAACATTAGCTTGCACTGTGTGCTTCCCAGGAAGCTGAGAAAGTCCTCGATTGATATAAGGTCTGCCGGAGTAACAATGTATTGTAAAGCTGCTTTGAGCAGCATACGCTGGAAAAGCGCTATATAAAACCAATTATTATTATTATTAATGTCTGTGAACGTACTTTCCATTCAAAGGCTTTGCACACCAGTTATAATTTGCATAGTCTGATGATATTGTAGTATTGCATGTTGAGAAAATCCATTAAAAATTCAGTATGTTTGAAATGGATCAGGATTAATAGTATGAAATATCATCATTTTATTACAAAAAAATTAAAAAGTGTAAAAATATATAAAAACAAGTGAAAAATAACATAACATAATATACCATGTATATGAACAATTACATAAACAAGAAATAGATTAATAAATTAATATATATTAAAAAAAAAGGTTCATGAGCTTTTTGAAGCCAATTGCAAACATTAGATGTAGCTGAAACATAAAAAGATAAACCGTTCAGATATGATGTAAAATGAAAGCATCACAGCAATATTCCACGAATGAAAATGATAGGTCTATGAAACTAACCATAAACCCTAAGTCTCTGGCACGCCGAGGTACAATACGCTGAGGGGCAGTAGGCTTGACGGCAGTTCGACCTGCACCAACTGTCGGCAAAGTTATTCATAAACCTGAAGGCTGGGGTGGCACTACACTTTGCGCTGCCGTTGATAAATGTCGGAATCACCTGTGGGCGAGATTCAACGTTTTGTGTCGCACTTGGACGAAAACTTCCATTTTGCTGAGATCCATTGGGGTCGTGGCCGATGGCTATGTCTGCGCAGCCGTAAAACTGTTCCTGTTTGCCACATCCTTTACACGTTCGTCCGTCTGAGGACATGCCATAACTGTTGCCTAGAAAATTTCAAGAATTATATATAGATGCAACGTTTATAGTCATAGTATCGTTGAACGTCTGCTTATCTTAGTAAAAAGCGAATAAAGATAATAGTAAAACCTACCAGTGTTGTATTTCCACTGTAGAACACACTGTGAACATGTCAGTCCGGTGGGAAGCTTCAGTTTTAGTGAGTAGACCCGAGGACGTCCCTGTTCCATAAATCGAACACTCCCCGACGGCTGATGGAGAACGTATTGGTTAAGGCAGGCCTGTGTGGCGGGTTTATGAACATTGTTGTTCGGACATAAACGGAATTCAAAATATCCCAAATGAGAGGCGGTAATTTTGACTTTAACCTGAAAATCAAAGCATAGTATATATAGCAGCAGTCTATATCCGTTCAGGGTCTGCATGTATTGTAACAACATTATGGAGTTCAATATAACTAAGGAGGGAGGCGCGGGGATTTTATACGGCTCACACTAATCATGATGACCTATGTGTTATAAGATGTATTCGCTTCTGAGTTTAAATTTGATGTTATTATCTTCAAATTGTATTCTACTTACATCAATGATCTGTCCTTCCGTGTATCTCCTACTTATTATTCCTTTTGCATAGCGTCCACCAGCCTCGTTTTCACGAACGCCATCCCAGGGATCACCACAGACTCCGCATTTCCCGCCATTTCTATCCCACTGCCTCTGAAATAACGTTAAGAAGTCCGTAAAGATTAACTATTTCGATACCTGAATAATATTTGCAATGACTTGATTCAGTTATTTGCAATACTTACAGCGAATCCTCCGCAGAAGAGTTGATTGTCGTTGTAGTTACGTGGTGTGCTGAACCCCAATCTCCACATGCTGGAGCGGGAAGGCGGTTCCTGCAGGTAGCCGTGCCCCATGACGGCGGGGACGAGAACAAGGAACAGAAGGATAACCATGTTAATGCTAAGGAATAAAATCAAAATGATGCATGTATTGCGTCGCGCTGCGGTGCAAGACTACAAAGAATTAATCGTATTTAAAACAATTCTATTTATTATTTTAAAAAAATTCTCAAATTGTTCTTAAGTAATGGATTTGCAAATATCATTTTATCAAATTCATATGTATAAAAATCATTTTTGTGAATAAAGTTAAACAATACCTTGTCTTGTTGTTAATACTTGTCCTTGTGTCCAATGCGAACAGTGTTTGTATTTAACACACACCCCATAACTCCCGTATATATACCAAATTTCAATCAAACTCTTTATTTACATATGCCTCATTTTTCAAAGTGCGTCTGCGTAAACTTTTGGCCCTTAATCTGAAATAATTGAATCTCCTAGATAATCAAATCCTGACTTGATTCATAAATCCAGTCATTTTTGTTTGTTTTCATCATAGATAATTCAAAATTCCTCCATTGTCCTTCGGAAACCTCAAAACGTCAGCGATGGATCATTTTATCAGTGAGTCTGATACCAATTTACGTGTGCCTTTTGAAAAATTATCGTGCATACAATTCATGTGTTTGGAGGTCTTGATTATCTGTGGCATGTTTTTTAATTAAAATATGTCCTCATAAGCACCTGCTGACCTCAATAAACAACATCCGATTGTGTGGGTTTTTTCATGTCCGTTTTACTGTTGTCAAAATTGAACAGGGGATGTGTCATCACTTTGTGGTCGGGTCTGGGGAAGTTTATCTGGCAATATTATCGGGGTACCGTTCTTAGAAGCTAGGAATTAGACTGTCTTCTTAAACATCTATTCCGGGTATAATGGCGAGGGCATTCCCCCTTAATCTAACGGCGCTCCCAATCTGCAATGGGAATCCAGAATTCCAACAATGAAGACTTTAAAAATCCAGAAATATCCGAAAATACAAACTTGGGTACCAGAATTTTAATACACCAAAAGAGATTTTCATGCCATATCTTTTTGTCTTTTAGCATTTACAAAGAGCTCTATCTGCATTGTAAGACAACCCAAATTTCAAGACCCAGGTTTTTTTTTTAAAAAATAAGGGTAATATTTTAAGAAAATACCACAAATGTACTAGTGGCTTACCACAGAATGTCAATATGAAAATAATTATGATAAATCGCATTGAATTACGATTTTAACAATCAGTGTGTTTCATTGATATGTCAATCAAACGTTAAATTCAGTTAATCAAATTATAGCAATTACCTCTTCCATTGTTTAACATGTAGTGATTACCTGTGAAAGTGACGGCAGCCATTTTTTCTCAAAATCTCTCAGTGGCATGGAAATATATATCAATGACTAATAAAAACATTTATTTTGTTAAAAAAGAAGAGAAACCTAATAAAACTACATTAGATAACCGCTTTTAGTTTAAAAGAAATATGCAACTTGAAGGAAGAATTAATGTCTCACAAGACAATAATTATTTAATCACCAAAATTACATACTCAAGTGCCTGTGTTAAAGGTAAAAAGTGTTTGAAATCATTAAAAACTGGTGTTATTACTGTACTATACAAGATGGGGTAATTTTCATTGAATTAAATTTTGGGTGACGAAAAGACAGCTAATACCCCTTTAAGCAACTCAGTTAAAAACCGTAATACACGTAAAGGTGTTATTTTGATTAATTAGTTATCCGAGTATTTGTTAGTTATCAATACTAATACGTTTATAGAATATCCATTGCTATTATTGAACTCAAACACGCTGGTGCTAATATATTTGCATATACCTAGTACCCGATCTATCCTCAAAGAATGAAAAACATTTGACGCACTTGCAGAAATCGAGATACAACTTATTGAATAATATTAGTGAAGAAAAACAATGGATGACTAACACCCAAACAAACACGGTCCTTAAAGTTCGGAATGATGTCAACTATTGCACTGGAAGTTTTTGGGATTAAATCGTATCAGAAGCCCGTGTGCGTAGTAGAGACTGCGATATGTACACAAAAGAGAAGATAAAAAGGACTATATATACAAGCGTCTACTATGTAAAACAACAACAAACAAGCGATTTACATCCTAGCTCAAAGTAAGTCTATAGACTACATGATATCTCTTGTTTCTTTTTGAATTTTCAAAATTGTTTTAAAAATCTTAGACTTTAATTTTGAAATTGTGCACTTTGCAAAACAATTTGATTTCTTTTTTTATCTTCCCTTTAAAATTGAGCATTGATGGAACGACTTCTGCTTTTCCAGGCGCTGAAATATTTGAATTGAATTTGAAAATGTTCGGCCTTCTTATGCTGGTGCTGGTCCCTGCAGTGTTCGGGCACGGTTACATCCAGGAGCCCCCCTCCCGCTCCAGCATGTGGAGGTTTGGGTTCAATACACCCCATAATTATAACGACAACCAACTCTTCTGTGGGGGATTTGACGTAAGTAAATATGTCGGTGGAAGTTGTCTGCGACAAATCGGATTCATCTCTAGTGTTCTGTACATAAAAAATACAAGTGTGCATATTGTAATCCGTAATCTAATATACAGTAATATCTGCTTATAAGGAATCTTGAGAACATCTTGTATATCCGACATTCCTTATATCAATATAAGTAAAGGGAGTTGATTTAAAAATACGTAGGTCTACACTCTTAATATAGCAACCACCACCCATTTTTTTTTTAAAATTACCCAAAACAATAAAAATCAGGTGTTATTACCAATTTTGAGTATGCTGATTTCAAATCTGGATTCCTTTTACTCCAATTTCTTATAGAAAATGAGGTATAGTGTCTTAAACACCCCTACCGTCAGGTTGCCTAAAACGGAAAATGTTTCATTTCGCATCAAAAAGTCACCCAACTTTATTTCTTGAAACACCATTACCCAAAACAATAAAAAGCAGGTGTAATTACCAATTTTGAGTATGCTGAATCCAATTCTGAATTCCTTTTACTCCACTTCCTTACAGAAAATGAGGTATAGTGTCTTAAACACCCCTATCGTCAGGTTGTCAAAAATTGAAAATGTTCCATTTCACATTAAAAAGTGACCTGAAAGTTATTTCTTGAAATAAGGCATACAACAGAAAACAATTAATACTGAATTGTTCCATGAACATTCTTAGTTGTTTTGGAAAGAATATATCTCACCTCTGGACTTCACAGATACAGGAAAGGAAGAGGAATACGGGGCGGATCAACGATCTTAAATTTAATCAAATTGGGCCATAGCCTAATGAACTGATGAACAGGAGCAAAAGTAAAATTAATAGGAAAACTGATTTATTAAACATCAGCAAATCTTTTCCGAGAACTTCTGGTAGAGCTGTCGGGGGGAGGGGGGGGGGGGCTGAGTTGCATCATTATCAGAATTTACCGAAGCAGTGGACTCTCTGGCCAGCCTGGGGGCTGAGCTAGTTGCATCAGAACTGACAGAAGCAGAACTCTCTGGCCAGTCGGGGGGCTGAGTGGTATCAGAATCTATTATTTATTTATTTTTATTTTTTCAAAATTCAGAAATTTAAAAACTGCATGATCAGATTTTTTTGGAACACTAATAATTAATGTTCCTTTATTGCGATGACTCTTCAAGTACAAACCATGATACTATAAAAAAAAAAATGAAATGAAATGATAGATAAATAAATAAATAAAATATTTGTAAGTTACTTTATTTATCTGTAAGTAAGTCACTAATTAAGTGTAACTGGTGGCAGTGCAACTTGCAAGTGAAAATTGCATCATCTGTAGCTTATGACCCCTTTTGCCTTGCCTTGTAATTAATATTGTTGAAAATTTGGCAAATAGCATTTTTAACCCCCCAGTCCATACCCAACTTTTCTTTAAACGTTAAAAATCCAGCTAATTCAGTGAGGAAGAAATGTCACTACCATATTTCGAATTTCCTCTAGACTATATCAAATTAAATACCGCACTGCTATCAGTCACATGATCATGATGATGTTGACTACTAAGTATTTGTAAAAAGAATATGCATGTCATATCAGATCTTATTTCGATACACCCATCCACACGTAGGCCTAGTTATGTACGCCTATATTATACATGTATGCACTTACATGTACTAGTACATCATTTATATGCACGGTGTTATCCAATATCATAGTAGATTTATACCAATTATTAGTATGTATGCGAAAGACACTGTATTGGGAAAAAAATTGTGAATGACCCCCCCCCCCCCCTAACAAGTACCATCATCCATCATATTGCTTGTTATACTGCCATTAACGAACTGCAAAGATTCACCTTTCCGTCTTATATTAGACCACTTGATACAGCCACGTACCTGTAAAATTATGATTTTATATCGCCTAGTATATCATGTATATTATAATACACAAGAATAACTCTCATTTAAAATCTAACTTTTAAAAAATCAACTTAATTTCCTTGATATTGGAAATCTGTAATTAATATTAAGATAATTAGGAATATATATAATTTGAGATCAAATAATAAGTCTAATTATTCATATAATATGCATGCATTAGCACAACTAACTTATAATTAGCAATCTGACCCCCCCCCCCCCTCCCACCTTAGTCTTGTAACTCGAATATAAATGCATGTGCATTTGTATATACAATGTATGTAAAAACAAAATGCTTGCTCATAACATGCTGGGCAGTAATTAAGACTGAATTGTTTATATGTACATGTATTGATCAGCTTCAAATGGTTAACATTCAATCAACAGGTTTTGGCTACAGTCAGGTGCCTAACTAACCCCCTCCCCCGCCCTTGATTTATTTTGGCGATATTTTCTTCAAAATGTGTGGATTCCCTGTCTATCCCATCCCAATTTAGGTAGTCGTTTCACTGTTAGTATGAATTAGTAGTTTATTAATTAATGTATCAATTAAGATTGTATGCCAACATGTTTGGTAAATCAATATATAGATTGAATTGAATAAATTCACTTCGCTTAATTAGCAATGCAAATATATAATTCAAAGTTAATTTGCTCCAATTTTCTTTCCTCCCCAGTGTCTGCGCGTCAAAGCGTCGGGTTTCGCGCGGTATCTATGTTCAATTCTACAACTTCATGCGCTGAAGAGTTCCATATACGACTTGCGACAAAAGAATTTACGATATACGATTACGATACGTTTTGTAAAACGGTCCTACGATTTGTCGTAAGTTCTTCAAATTTATGACTTAGGACTTAAGATTTACGACTTTTTGTAAAACGGGCCCCAGGTCTGTGAGTGTGATGGAAAAGATTCTGATGAAAATAAAGATTCACTCATCATTCAGAAATGTATAAACATTGCACTATTGTATACCACCGGTACGTTGTGAGTACGTTAATAATGGGAGTTATCTTTCCCTGGATATCTAAATCAATCAAATACTATATGAACACGGGCAATTATCGTCCATGTTTGACCTCAGTATAATTTATTTATGCATAAAATGTATTAATATGTCACTCTTTGTTGCGTATTTCACCGTTAAGTACATGTTTACATATACTCGCTCTGCTTAATCGATCGCTTCAATCTCAAAGGGATTTTCTGGAATGTGCCTAATCACGTGAGATACGCAAAATATAGCTATTTTAGATCCGAACGATCAACTTCGCATCATTCGTAGGCTCTAGGTTTATCCATACTAGCTCGTAAAAAATAGGGTGGAACCTCGTCCCACTTTTCCTGTAGAAATAAAAATAGAACATGACGCGCCACCTAGCGAGCGTGGTTGTTGTTACTTAATATACCCTCTCATCAACTGCATATGCTTTTTGTATACATAAAAGAACGATTCTTATCTGTGCATTGCCTTTAACAGTGCCATTTTAACTAAAGTTTGAACACACGATTAGACTTGGTTATAAACAACAGAAACCACATTGTACTATTGATAAGAAGTCCCTTGTAACCGAGAGTCTCTCATAATAGAGCCCTTGACTTTTTCTCAAAGGGATTTCCAAATCAATTCTTAAACAACAACTCTCTGTAAGCAGGTCCCTTGTATAAATCTAATAAACAGAGATTGGTGATATTCATTTTTCTAGAGGCAATGGAACAAAAATGGTGGGAAATGCGGAATATGTGGTGATCCCTGGGATGGAGTACGCGAAAACGAGGCTGGTGGACGTTATGCAACAGGAAGAATAAGCAGACGATACACAGAGGGTCAAATAATTGATGTAAGACATGTTACTGTTCAGCATTTCAGACTCAACTCATGACTGTTTAATTCTTTATTGCATGGTTTGTTACATGGGATATTGGTCGGAAAAGTATGAGTATCAACTTTACTGCCATTACACATTGCCTGACAGCCAGCCGTAATTGCTGAATGTCCGTAATTTATTGTATTCTTAGTACACAATAAAACGATCTGCAGAAAGAAACACAACGCTTTCTTTAATATTCAGAAAATAACACCTTACAACTCAATATATAGAACACAAGCAATACCTCATGTTATAACAACTTTTGAAAAAAACTCAGTATCCCTTTTATATGGCATCACGCCGGCCACGAAACAACTAGAGATAAAACGATGAAAATCGCAAAAACCTCTAGAAAACCTGTGTCCGATACCAGGTGCCGCTGGATGCAGGGTGTTGTGAACGGACCTCACAACTAATCTGTATATTTTACATTACATGGAACGAATAAAAACAAGATTTTATTATACATAAATATTTCGTCTATCTCGTGACGAGCGGCGGGTAGAAGTGAATACCTGAATTACTCGCAATCTATTGGCTGGATCATTCCATATTACACTGTACTGTACCATCAATACAACAATATCACGTGATTACTAACGAAACGCGGGATATTATAATTATAAATATTTGTGATTTGTCTTCATTTCAGGTTAAAGTTAAAATCACTGCCTCCCACAAGGGTTATTTCGAATTCCGTTTATGTCCGAACAACAATGTTCATAAACCCGCCACACAGGCCTGTCTAGACCAATACGTTCTCCATCAGCCGTCGGGGAGTGTTCGATTTATGGAACAGGGACGTCCTCAGGTCTACTCACTAAAACTGAAACTTCCCACCGGACTGACGTGTTCACAGTGTGTTCTACAGTGGAAATACAACACTGGTATTTTATTTGAATTTTGAAAAACATTTTCAATAAAATTTCTTCATTAAATCTGTTAGTACCCGTAGTATTTTAAAATGCAAGAATTAAAAAAGATCTTAAACACCCAATATCCATTTTAGGCAACAGTTATGGCGTGTCCCCAGACGGACGAACCTGTAAAGGATGTGGCAAACAGGAACAGTTCTACGGCTGCGCAGACATAGCCATCGACCACTCAGCTATTGGATCTCATCAGGCCGGAAGCGTGACAACCCGTCCTCAACTCCCCCAAGTTCACGTCGGAGGCAGTTCAGGGACTTGTACCGCTACTCCAGCGTTTAGAATGATCAACCAACTGGCCGCTGATAGTTGGTGTATATCTAACTGTCGTCGGGGTAACTGTCCTTCTGCCTACTGCAGCTGGACATGCCAATATCTGCATATATCCGGGTAATTTTCGTATCCTAGATTTATTTCAGATACTACTCACGTATCAGTATTGAATATAACGATTCTAGTCTTTCATAATACGTTACAATCGATGCTATTCTTTTTTGAAAATTATGTTCTAGCACATCATTCTACATTTAAGTGGCTTTCTTATATATTTGTCGTTGTACCATTATTTTGACACTTAATATGAATAGATACCATGGGCAGCAGGCAATGCAATTAAATAGTATTACGTGGGTAGACGTGTAGCACACCAAAATATTTGTGATCAGTTTTTTTAAATTTTATTTATATATGTATCCATGCCATTTTGATGATTTTATTTGTATACGATTTTTTATACACTTTAGTTTTATAAATAAAACATTACGTGAAACTTGTTAGTTTAGTTTCATTTTTGTTTTGGGAATCAGCTACATGTAAGTCTTATGTACAGTCATTGAACGCACGTATTTAACTCCGTTGTCTACTGAATGTACAGTATTCAACTCCGACATGTACTGAATGTGCAGTATTCAACTCCGTCGTGTACTGAATGTGCAGTATTCAACTCCGACGTGTTCTGAATGTACAGTATTCAACTCCTGTGTGTACTGAATGTACAGAATTCAACTCCGGTGTGTTCTGAATGTACAGTATTCAACTCCTGTATGTACAGAATTCAACTCCGGTGTGTTCTGAATGTGCAGTATTCAACTCCGGCGTGTACTGAATGTGCAGTATTCAACTCTGGCGTGCACTGAATGTGCAATTTTCACTCTCAGTCAAGTTAATTTCTACAAAATTTGATAAACGACTAAATCCTTTATCATAACGTTGACATGAGTTTCTTCATGAATGACCATGCATTTTGATAAACCTTTATCTAAAAAAGAAAAAAATCAAATCCATTCCCAACCACAAATTATTTTTATTTGTCAAGATAACTATGATGATTCAACCACATCGCTTGTACCTTTCATTTTTCATATCTCTATCACTGGTACTGCATAAACTGCCTGTCCTTCCCCAAATATACCATTCTGTCAATCAGTTCATTAAGGAACAGTTGTGTTATATAATGACAAGCATCCAGAGAAGTAGGGAAAGGATACAAAGGAATAGATAGGAATTATACATAGGATAAGTTTATTGCAAATGAAATTCAGAAGTCGCAATGGAGGAAATCTGCGACATGAAAAGTTTCCATATCTACTAGAATATCAACTCTATTGTCATCGTCTTTTAATTATCAAATTACCGTAGACTATTGGAAGAACAATGCTGTTGTTGTTTATTAGTCAAAGCAAAGACAGCTCAAAGTATACTTTGTAATAAATCTAAAATCATATAAAGGTCAAGAAAATGACCAGTCTCTCAGCCTGACACTCATACGTACCTGTTTTATCATAGAAGCAGATTTTGTATTACAAAAAACAAAACAAACAAAAACACCCCCCCCCCAAAAAAAAAAACACTGAAAAAAGATCAATCTCATATATTCATATAAACCTTCTTTCGAGCAATATCTATATGATGTAATTCCAGATGATATTTACTAACCAGGCACAAGGAAGCTTCACGAAATCAAAAACAGCTAAAGATGATGATGCGATGAAAAGATTTGACAGTATTTATTATCATCATTGATTTTGCCAGACGGTGGTTTAATATGAAAAAGAACTTGACACCTTGTCAGAATGGAATATCAAAATACCGCATTAGACACATTAAAAGTGCACACCATCTAGATGTATATCCTTCTGTGTTTATTAAACCAGAAGGGATGAAACTGTCATTGTAAGGAAGGCTCATTATTACCACTATATTCTAACCGCACCTGGCTTTATTCCACATCAGGTACTCCTACTTATACTACCAACTTTCTTTTCGAAAGATAAATTCTTCAAAATCACCTTTCAATTTTAAACACAATTAATACCCCAGTCAATGCGACGAATGGGTATAAATTACCGTACCTACATATATACTAGATTTCAAAAAACCCATACAAACAAAGATACATTGCTGGATCCAGTAAATGTTCTACCAAGCTCATATCGTTGTTCCTCACGAAAATATTAACTACTGTGAAGGAGAAACTTCAAACATATTGTGCCACAAGATCCACGAGAAGCAGTGTAAATCAATTGTGGGCACTAAAAAATTCAAAAGAACTTTCAGTAAATTGAAATTCACAAAACTTTTCCCAAATCAACATCAAAACGTATTACTTTACAAGAATACTCCTCCCGGTAAATTAAACTAAGGCGTTTAAATATCATAGCTGCTTTTTAATTAAAAATGGACAGCGAAAATATAAATTTTTCATATTTTGTGATCAGTCATCAAAAGATTCCCTAAGTTCAACACCATTCTGATTCTACACACAAGTACTATGAAGTTGATACGGTATGTAAATGATGCCGGAGTTCCTCATTGACAATATTTACGTAGTCGTTGGTGATAAGGTCTTCCAAATGTCCATCCCGTGGGGATCTCGTTTAGAATAGGTCCTCAGTACCCCTTGCTTGTCGTAAGAGCCGACTAAATGGGGGTGGTCCTTCGGATGAGACCGCAAAAAAACGAGGCCCCGTGTCACAGCAGGTGTGGCACAATAAAGATTCCTCCCTGCCCAAAGGCCATAAGCGACGAGCATATGCCTAAATTTTGCAGCCCTTCACCGGCAATGGTGACGTCTCCATATGAGTGAAATATTCTCGAGAGGGAAGTTAAACAATATTTAATCAATCAATCAACCAAATGTATGTTGGCATTCCCACGGGCACGAATTGTGCTCCTTAGCTGACAGGTTTTTATATTCTTATGAGACAGAATTTATTCACAAGCTTCTATATGACAAGAAATAATTTCTTGCTGTAGCCCTCAACTCGACATATATATCGAAGACTTTTATCTATTAGAAATATTAATTTTCATTCACATGTCGATTTGATATAACCCAGTGAATTCAAATTAAAAGACACCACAGAGTAGAGTCTTCCACATCCATCTGCATCTAGATATTTTATTGAACATATTGTGTTAACGGCAAACTTACAACTTACCTTTATGACAAACGGGATGACTTCAGCTTCTCCTTCGTTAACTTCGTATATTTATGTACAGCAATAATTATTTCCTGCGTATGATGTTTATGTCTTTTAACTGATTCGATACGCGAGATCATGTTCTGCGTATGATCAATTTTTAAATTGAGGCATGCTACTGGCAATAAACTGACTTTAAAGGGGTTTCAACAGTCTTGTTTAAAGTCAGCATTTCGCAAATTTTATGTCCTTATAACGATCTAATTTACAAGTACAATCTGTCTTTAGGTCAAATGCTGCATGTCTAACGTGTTTCATATCGATTGTTAGGCCGTTCTTTACATATTGATTTTGACTACGGATTTCTCCGTTTACCTGATCAAGTTAGAGGACACACAGTGGATGTAACCGGTCAACAGGGGGTGCTTGTGCCACCTACATGTAGGCACCTAATCCAACCCCTGGTGTGTCCATGGGTCCGTGTTTGTTCTACTCTTAAATTTGTTTTCTCTCTGGGATTTATGAGATTGATCACTGTTCGTTATCTTCACTTTTTTTTTTATCTTTCCTATGAAAATCAAGAAATCAGGAATTCTTTGGTTTCCTCTGCACAGCTTGAGAGCTTTGTCCAACTTCGCTTTCTGGCTCAGATGTCCCCTTGCAACAGACTTTAAGAAAAAATAATCCATTAACATTTTATTCCTCACACAAGGTGCAGATTGAACCTAAAACCTTTGAAAGGAGTTAAATTTTTAAAGCTGACCGAAATATATTGCAGACTATCATTGTAAAGCTGGGAGAGGAGTAGATTTGGGGCAGATACTGAAACACGAGTTTTTCTAATGCAATTAACAAATGCTGAGAAAAGTAGTTATTCTCGACGAAGTGTCGAAGGGTATTGATGTAAGGATACTTATAGTTGGAGAGGCTATGAAAACATTCGGAGATTTTGCAAACGAATTTACTGTATTGCAGGTTTTGAACAAGGAGGCATTTTTTCTAGAATAGGTGTCGTATTTGGCCATTGCATGGATCAGTCAATAATGGCGTGAGCAGGAAAGCACATGATAAAAAGGCACCAGTCAGTTAGAAGGGCGATGGGATATAAAAAAGAACTTCGTAACTTTTGGTCTCAATGAAAATATAATTGATTCATTGTATATTGTTTAACCTCTCTCTCATCTTTCAATCATATGAAGACGTCACCATTGCTGGTGAAGGGCTGCAAAATTTAGGCCTATGCTCGGTGCTTATGGCCATTGAGCAGGGAGGGATCTTTATCGTACCACACCTGCTCTGACACGGGGCCTCGATTTGTGCGGTATCATCCGAAGGACCGCCCCATTTAGTCTCCTCTTGCGACAAGCAAGGGGTACTGAGGACCTGTTCTAACCTGATCCCACGAAAATATGAAAGACTTTGCTGTTCTCTCTTATGAAATTTCTGCAAGGTACCTTAGGGAAAAACAGTCGATTTGTAATGGAGGATGAGGTAGAATCTACAAACGAATTGCTAGATTTGTCCGTGTTGAAGGCATCTCACGAGGAGGCAGACACTGCAATGAATATACATGCCATTCATTCGTGTGTCCGCCTGCGCGTCGGGTACAGATGTTCCTTCGACAGTAAACTGTGGATACTATTATGGAATACTAGTATCTTCGAAAATAAAAACCACTCCTGTGCATGTTGTGGTAGAAAAGAATTCTTGTCAAGAATTACGCATACAATTTTCTATGGCATTTCAAAGAAATCTGTACAAAAACAGCTATGAGTTCTTGAAGGATTATCAATGGTGAAAATGACAGAAAATGAATAAAGTTTGTGAAACTTCGCCTGCAGATTGTATAGTCATACATTGTAAGAACATGGGCATCTGTCGATAAGGTCAAAAAGGTCCGAGCAAGTACGTACAGTCGTATAATATATCTACGGAAACAAGCACACATAGATTGATGACCCTATGCCCCATTGCAAAAGTGTCTTTAAAATGATACATGAATTTCCATGTGAAGAACACTGAGATGCTAATGTAAACGTGCCCACCTCTATTGCATGAATCTATACGAGTGCAGTACACGTGTCTGAGAGCTCTGTATCAATGCAACTTCATTGTATGGATCTATACAAGTGCAATACACGAGGTCGATAACTTTGCACCAATGCAAAATGAAAGAAAAACACGAACCTCTAGAACGTCAGTGTACATAATGATTAGAAAAGGCGCACCTTTAATTCTTTCAAAATTTTCATAACATTTTGTTTTTTAAAGTTGAGTTGAATTTCGACAATTTTTTCTACCTTGTAAGAATGCGGCTAAATCATAGCACGTACGTATTTATGAGGCTGTACGACATGTCCTACATTATTTCACCTGTTTGGATCAGAATTATATGATTTTAAATCGGTGTTTACAAACAACCGTCACTCAGTCATTTTATGCACAAATCAAGTGACAGTCATGTGACCAGTTCAAACTTTCAGATCATCGGCAGTCTTATCTATGTAAAGCTGTATTTTGTTACAACAGTACCGTGGCATATAAAATAAATAAAAAATACCAAATACCTCTTAGTAATTCGTTGTTTTACGCTCTTATTTTTATTTATTCTATATGGCACGGTATAAAGTGATTTCATTGAATCCAACTTATAACTTCCAAAAAAGAACAACACAATGTCTCCTTTTAGACATATTATAATTAGTTTTTGTAACAAAAATTGATTTCAAAGTACATGATTTGGAACAAGTGAATAATAAATAGAAGGATGTTACATACATCACATGGAATGTCCAACTGACAATGACTGGTCAAAGTTTGACCAACAATATCTTATATATATATAAAAAATCATGAGACTAAACACAGCCATGCCATTATTAGTTAATGAAGTAATCACAAATCTGAAAAATGATTCAGATTATTACCTTCCAACTGATATTCTACAATAGGAGGAAAGAACAGTGTTCCTCACTTGCACAACTTTTGCATTAACATTTGCTTCTTCACACAGTATTTGTAAAATTAACCTTTTCTTCAATTCTTTTTACCTTGTAAATTCAAATGAATCTCCACGTTTTAAGCTGAAATTAAAATATTGATTTTCCTTTCTGACCAGTTATTTTGACAAATGGTTAAGAAAAATACTTTATTTTTGGCCAAAAATGTAAATAGTGACATTCAATAAGCAATCAATTTCAACAAAGTTTACACCAAACTTAGTTTGTCTTTTTTTTTAAATTGAAAAATCTTTTAGATGAAGAATTGTGAAAAAAGAATTAAACATCTTTTAGAGTCAGGTTATTTTCTACCAAGTTGACCGTTAAGTGGAAACAATCTAAATTTCAATATTGGCCTTACTTTAAGGTCATACATGACGTTTCTGCCATTTTTTTTCTAGAACTATTTTTTTTATCTCCTCAATATGAAGAGTTCTTGCATGAATTCTGAAATAGGATTAAATTTATATTGTAGTGATATTACTATACTTCATATTTCAGCCTGGTTATTAGTTCAGTGCTTAGATCACCCAACTAGTAATGCAAGGGTCCGATATCCGATTGATCCAAAGATGTTTCTCACCATCTTCTCTACAATAACTCAGTAATGTCAATATATACAATCTTCTGTAATACATGACAGCTGACTTTACATTTTTACTTGCCACAACCAGGAACTATCAAAATATGCTAACTCTAAACAGACCTAGTATAGGTAATATACACCAAGTTTTGTTTTGGTAGAAACAAGATCAGTAAATTGTAACCGAAATATCGCGAAAAATTATATATCATTGAGAAACGTCATGTGTGTCTTTAAAGTATCAATACACTGAAAAATATCACTTTATTAAAAAAAATTACGAAATGTTTTGTAATCTTGTACAAAATATCAATTCTTCACCGCTGTCAATGAAAATAAAATTGTAACCATTAACAGAGTAGAGACAGGTAGACCACCATTGCATATGTATATACATAGTTTAAGAACATTACTATGTTAACATTTGAGCATATATAAAGTCAATATACTATCACATGAGGACTCATTAAAACATGATGCAATAAGTATACCAGCCTGCTGAAATAATCAAACTCCGAAGTAAAACATATAAGATTATATAGATCTTGTTTTGTCAGAAAAGAAATATATTATTGCACAATACAGATATGTTTCTAAAGATAATTCCACCTTGCCTCATAACCGAGTCGTTTATTTGGAATAAATATTATTTAAACCACAAACTATCTCAGATCTTTTACTGTCAGTCTAACCCTTTAATAAAATATAATTTTATACAAAGTTAAACACCCTAAAACATGCAGCACGTTATCACAAGTAAAACTTTCTAAAACATGCTGAAGACATTCACAAAAACATTAGAGCACTTAAATATCACAATTGTGCCAGCCATTTCATGTTGTCATGGCAACAGCTGTCATGGCATGCAGCAAAGTCACTGGAATGAACATTGTAATCATATTCTGATAAGTCATACTTTACATGGACAAAATGTGCCCAAACTGAATCAAGCTATCAAAAAATGCACGTCACTGTTGCACAGCACATTTTCCTGACTGCTGCAGGTAAGCACGACTTGGATTTGCTATGGGGCGGATTGTTTGGCAGTAGATAGGACACGGGAATCCTGGATTATGATTGATTGTAGCACTGATTGCTTAAGTAGGTTTCCCACCTTCAAACCTCACTGTAAAAGAAAATATCATGATGATTATGCATCAAAGTTCCAGTCATAGTGAATAAAAAAAAAAGAACATGAATTTTCAGTAAAATTTTGCTTTAAAAGACTTCCCTTATGAAGCAGAGGATAAAAATAATCATTTTTTAGACATAAAGAATTTACCTTGCTTCAACATTAGAGCTGAGAAGTAATTGCTTCTTAATCTTCATGATTTGAGCATGACTAAATTTCTTCTTGTCCATGTTGGATGGAATATCCACAGAAGAGATCCCATCCTTCACTTCACTGGTGTGGAGGTCCTCAAACAGTTTGGAAATATCAGTAGTTGACTTGGATTTGTGTCGATCTTTTTCGTTGATACTTTCTTCCTCGTTACAGCTGGACTCGTGTATTGTGCTGATGTCAGTGTTATTGTGACATAAATCCTCATTAATGTCGCCATCGGGGCTCAAATGTAGAGATCCGGTAGAACTGACACCACTCGAGCTATGTATGCTCCTGATGGAGTCTGTACTCTGCACTTTATTTTTAAGTGTGTTTTGTCTAATTTCTTCATCTTTGGTTCCACAATTCCATGAAAGTCTTTTATGTATACTTGTATCCTTGTCCTCGTGTTTACTTAATTCCTGAATAGCATCAGCTGTGAGGTATCTCTTTGCATCAGTCCTCGAGGACCGCCTTTGATTTAATTTCTGCTTTAAACCATCATCAAGGATATCTGGGAGTGAGGAGTTACTAGTTGCTGAGGAGGACGAGTGACCTTGACCTTTTTCTTCCTCTTCTTCGTGATTCGCTGTGTCCTCAAAGTTCGGCACTGAGTAGGAAGATTGCACTGGCGGATGACTACTTCGAATGTCCTCTGATCGCGTTCTCTCCTTGGAGAGCTGTAAGCGATGACTCTGGATTGTCTGTTCAGAGTGTGATTTGTGGAAGTAATGAGGGGGGCACTTGTCAATGGGGCTGGGCATGGGACTACTGCTGCTACGGAAGAGATCAGACACATCATACTGTGTTGTGGAGGGAGACAAAAGAGCATCCTCATTGAGGGGGTGAAGGGGTGTGGTGCGAATCACTTCCTCTACTACAACTTCCTCATTTCTGAGATATGGGAAACTGATGCTTCCTTGATTGGACTTTCTAGCTTCTCTGTATTGGGACTATAAAAACAGACATTTTTTTTTTAAAATAAAAGTTTACATAAAAGTTCCAATGAACTGAAATTCATCATTGTAAGAGTTATTGCCCTTACCTGAGATTTCCTGATGTGTTCCACCCAGACTCGAATGGAGGCTTGGTCAGCATGGAAGGTGAATGCTGACACAGGAACGTGGTACTCATTCAAGTAGATCAACAGGAAACTCCCTGTAAATGATGTAATAATGGATATCAAATTCAAGTAGATCAACAGAAAACTCCCTGTAAATGATGTAATAATGGATATCAAATTCAAGTTGTTTCGAAAGTTTTACTGCTTCAAAATTAGGACAAAATGATGAACTGTCTAGTACTCTTTTCAAACATACAGAGCTGGAGAGGGGAGTACAATACTACCCATAAATTCAATTTCTCACTCATAAACTTTGATCATAATTTCAAAACAGATCCAGTTGACTAACATTTGTACAACAACTACCTTTGTCCTTGAGTTCCTGAATGATCATGCGGTCCACTCGCATGGGAGGTTTGATAATTTTATATTTTTCCATTCTTTTGCTTGGTTTACATATCAGTAAGAGATCAGTAAACAGTAGGCATTCCACATCCATCTACAAAACAAAATTCAGTCCATACTATATACTGTAAGAGCACTACTTAACAAAGTACAATGTGTATTTCCTTTTCGCTGGTTTATAATTAACGGTGTTAGATTAATTATTGTTGGTACTACTCACTCTTGTTGCAGAGTCCTTAAGTTTGAGCACAGACTGCATAACGAGAGTTCTGGTGTGATCGGAACCACACCCAGGCATGGGTGCACGAAGGTCAAAGTTATCATAATATTCTTGAATATACTGTGGAGGAAAGGAAATAAAGGATATAAAACACCACTGCACTCCAAGCACTTAGTCTTCATTTTTATCACCACACTTGTAGCGAGGGTGAAAAAGAATTCAATTCACATTGTCAGACAATATTACAGTACATGTCATGTGTAAAAATCAAAAAGATTAAAAATCATCATGATTACAGACAGAATCAATAAACCAATACAAGCTTACTTTTAGACATTCGTCATTGGGCGACTCCACAGCATCATAAGACTCAATCTTGGCTACAATTGCGTTCAGTCGTTCTTGGTCGTGCTTATGACGCAGTGTGGCATTCACATGAGAAACAAATTTGTCCACCCCTCCAATCTGAAATTTAAAAGAATTCATATAGCTAACTTTCAAAGTACATAAATAAATCACCATCTTCTTGCTTCTAAATACCCTTTATTGGTTCAACATAGAATTGTGCACGGTCAAAATTAATTATTATACCATATAAGTGGAATTTTTAGCGAGACACAAAAGCAACTTTTCCATAAACTATGGGTATGTATATTTAGCGAGATCTAATTTCAGCGACTTTATCATTCCGGGAAAGGTAACTATTACCTCCGATATGGAATAAATTGTTAGCAATATTAGTGATCTCATCACTCTCACTAATAATGCCAACATTAAATCTCCGCTTAAAGTTCTGCTCATACAGTATTTCAGGCAAAATATTTGAATCTGATTGGATAAGAAACATTTGAAGAAAACCACACCCTCTGGGATATAGTATCTATCAAAGGGAAAGATTACTTGACAACAGGTGATATTACAAAGAAAATTGCGGATCAAATTGATGTGTGTACGTTTTTTTCTTTTTTCTTTTAAAAAAGTCTTTAAAAGCATGTGACAAGTTAAATGCAAATGATTGAATACCTTGGCAGATATATTGGTACTAGCAGCAATAATGTAACCCTCTCCAATTTTTTATTTTTTTTTATATTATTGGAACATAACATGCCCTCATATATTTTCAAAACTGAAATGTACTTCTTAAATTTACATTCTACTTTCATTTGTTAAAATAGACATCCTATATTAATCAAGATTCATACACGCATTGTTCACAACTGCAGCACATTCATGAGGAAAAATCAGTTCTATACACACACATATACATATATCTATTAAATGTATGACATTCAATGTGATAAAACAAATAGTGCGTGTACTTGGGGGTAACATTCACCCCATCTCTTTGCCTCGGTTATCTTGAGGTGAAAACTTTCAATGTAACCTTCAACTACATGCACTATTTATATGGTGTTCACTCCATCTTTCAACCATACCACACAGGAAGCAAAAAATTGTTGTTAAAGAGAGAAGCAACAAACATTCAAAACTTACTGATGACATAATGATAGATTTCTGGCATTAATGAGACTCTAAGCAACCTACAGCTGTTTCCCTGTCATTCACAATGCTCTTAAACTTTGATCCCTAACATTTTATTCATCCTTCACTGCTTTATCAGTTCCATTAGAAAAATTACCAAAAATATTATTTATGGACTATTCCTGGAGGAAGTTTCTGTAGTATACTTGTACTTTTATCACAGTTTTTGTTCCAAGATTCAACCTTTAAAGCCTACCATTTCTAAGAGGTCCCTTCGTTGTCGATCGTCTTCCGTCTTGCGAAGAATGGCCTGCAGTAACAGGGAGTATTTGGTCAGTCGCTGCATTGGCTTGACCAATAGATCGGTCAGCTTTAGCCGATTACACTGTTTCTGGGTCTCTGCCCACTGTGAGGAAAACAAACATAGAAACTATACATCTAGATGTACTTAACATGACAACTTCAGGATTACAAAACCTTGTTGGTCTCTGTTTTGGAATGACATTGTTTTTAAGTCAAAAACTACACACACACACACACACACAAAAAAACCCACTGTGATACAAACAGCTTGTTCACTTTTCTCCCACCAGAAGTTTAATGTAAAATAAAAATTTAAGTGCCTTGTTTATAGCTGTCTCTGTTTCATTTCTTGTGTTTTGCAACTTTATATTCCCACACCTAGCTGATCACCAAACTCGACACGTTGGCCGTGTTTTCAGTGTTTTCCGTGCAATAAAGAAATACAACATTACCTTTTGACAAAGGCCATACAAAACAATGTTTAGTTTTGTAAGACATACTGACCTAAAAGAACTTACCACAACAAAGGTTTTAAAGAGATCATTATCTGCGTATCTAGCCTTCATGTACTCCGTGCAGTGCTTCTGATCACTGCAGTACTTGCTGTATGGACTAAAAAGCTCACCAAACTGTAACAAATAAAGAACTTGTTTTCTTAAACAACACAAAAGGTCAAATGATTATTTATAGATCATAAGAGTATAGAATTAATTTCAACTGGAAAGTTAAAGGAACCAAATTTATCTCCTGTCCATCTTTTCTGCAGGTGCAATAAATATTTAGAAAGACCTCTAAATGGCAAAAGACAACTTGATTGTGCACTGTGGGTGCGGGGTTTGTAAGATTGGTGGACACGATTACCTTTTTGAATCCATCCTTCATGTCTGAGGGATTGAGAGGCATTCGGTTTTCTCTTGCTTCTACTAACACTTTTAACAGATGGGACTCCCAGAAATCACAGTTAACAGTGAGGACATCACTAATATTGCCAAACAAATGTTCTGTCTCAATCTGAAAAAAAAATTAGGATAAATGATGAGGCATAATAAATTTAAACGAAGAAACCATTCCTGTATGAAAATTACGAACATGTAGATCTACTTTAAATTTGTGAAACTATCATACTGCAGATTATCAATATTGCAATTTTTGCCCCTGCTCCCCTGTAGATAGACTTATTAACAAATGAATTATATTGTAAAGGTCAGAAGCTCACCTCATTAAGGAGACTTTCACTTTGTAAGTTTATCAAACAACACATAAATAGCTGTAAAAGAAGGAAAAAAAGAACTGAAAAGGCATACAACCCTCAATGTCATGAAAGTAAATCAACGCATAACTTAATAGATATTGGTATGAATAAAATATTGAATGCTATCATTTCATGTCATATTTTCTTCTTTTAAGCCAAGGCTTTGTGTACATATTTACTATATTCTATCTGGACTTACATCTACGATGACCCTGAGAGATTTAATATAATGAAGTTCCGTATTGAGTAATTCCCATATAGCCTCTTGTTGATCGTGCTGTCGCTTTGTCAGCATCTGCAAAACAATACATGGTCACTCGAGCTTAATTAATGTTAAAAGTACAGGTAACGAGATTATCAGAGTGATGGCATACATTGACATTATCTGATCTCCCATCTTTTATTGACAAGACAGTCGACATAGAGGACTTTTCTCGGATCACTTCCCATTGTTTACAGATGAGTAGACCCATTTTGCCTAATCTTGACATCCCTGTTTCTTTAAAGGACATTTAACCCGAGTTGTTACTATACTTCAAAAATGACATATAACTCTTTGGTCAAGACCTATTTATGTTTAATGTTGTTTACAGATTTCAATAAACTGTTTTTATGGCTCCAACTGTCTGCATTCCTTCAGTTTAAAGACTAAAAAACAAGTTCTCAATTTGAAAGAAAGCATTTTCCTAATAACAATACATGCTGTGGTGGTCTAAAGGTAAGAGCATTTGCCCCGCATGCGGAAGGCCGGGGTTCGAATCCCGGCCGCGACAGACCTAAGTAAATCTTTAAAATAGGTAGTGACAGTTCCATAGCCAAACACTTGGCATCAGTTGTGAATGTCATGGGTCTTCGGAGATTACCTTAAAAATGGATGTGCCATGTCGCAGTAGGTGTGGCACGCTAAAGAACCCTCACTGCTCAATGGCCGTAAACGCCGGGCAAAGGCCTAAATATGAAGCCCTTTACCGGTCTTGGTGACATCTCCATATGAGTGAAAAATTCTTGAGACGTTAAACAAGATACAATACAACAAGAGGCCCATGGGTTACATCACTCACCTGAGTTGTCCTTGGCCGATATTTAAAGATTTTCCCCATTTATTCCAATGAAAAACTTTGATTCCCTATTGTGGCCCCAACCTACTCCTGGATGTCATGATTTAACAAACTTGAATCAGCACTATGTCAGATAGCTTCCATTTAAATTTAAACTTTTCTAACCCAGTGGCTCTTGAGAAGATTTTAAATGACCCACCCTATTTTTGTAATTTTGTGATTATCTCCCTTTTGAATGGGGCATGGCCTTTCATTTAAAGAAACTTGAATCCCTTTCACCCAAGGACGATTTGTACCAAATTTGATTGAAATTGACCTGCTGGTTCTGGAGAAGAATTTTAATATTTGTCAATGTATTTTTGCTATTATCTCTCCTTGTAGAACGGCAATGCACTTCATGTGAACAACCTTGAATCCACTTCACCCAAGGACGATTTGTGCTATGTTTGGTTGAAATTGGTCATGTGGTTCTGGAGAAGATGATGAAAATGTGACAATTTTATGACAAAGCCATTACTGACAGACAACAGAAAGTTTTGATCAGAACAGCTCACTTGAGCCTTTGGCTCGGTGAGCTAAAAAATCTTATTGAAAACACTGGTCCTCATTTATATTGGGTAACCCTTGATTTGGATCATGATCCTTGTACATAGGAAATATTTAGCAATGTCAACTGATCTGAAAGTCAGTGCCTACATAAGCTCTATTCGATATTCATCAGAAGCATGGAAATCTTTTTTGTCCCACGCAATGTCAACACGTACAAAACTAATGTAGACATTTAAGGTTAGTTTTATATTTAGAAATTATTCATTATGAATCACAGTGACAACAATAAAAGATATTCAAACCTTTCTTGAATACCAAATGACAATTTTTGAGTTTGAAAATGACTATTAAGATTATCTGTAAGATACAATGATGAACAAAACACTGATAAAATCTTACAGAAGCATTGTCCACAACAGAACTCCAGTGAGGTTCGATCTCGAACAGATTGTCCCGGATACAGGGGCGTCCAATGTTAAGGAGGTCCGGCATGGGTGGGATGCCATTACTGCTGTAGTTGTTCAAGATCTCACTAAGCTGATCATGTTTTTCCCGATCCTGAAATATATAATAAGAATGTAAAACTCGGCCTGGGTACACATCAAAGTTCAAACTTTTACAATTCTGCTGTATGTGAATCGGGATAGGACTGGTCTTCTTCCATTAAAAAAATCATATACAAGCCAGAACTAAAAATATTGAAGAAATTAATTTCACCCATTACTGCTACACCAACTCCAGCATGCTAGAGGTTCACGTAGCTTTGTTGGAGTACTGCTACACCTACTCCAGCATGCTAGAGGTTCACGTAGCTTTGTTGGAGTACTGCTACACCTACTCCAGCATGCTAGAGGTTCGTGTAGCTTTGTTGGAGTACTGCTACACCTACTCCAGCATGCTAGAGGTTCACGTAGCTTTGTTGGAGTACTGCTACACCTACTCCAGCATGCTAGAGGTTCGCGTAGCTTTGTTGGAGTACTGCTACACCTACTCCAGCATGTTAGAGGTTCACGTAGCTTTGTTGGAGTACTGCTACACATAGCATCACACTTGAACAGTGTCCATTTCATCTTTATCGATTTCTTCAACTCCCGATCTTTGACCTACACTAAGCTTCAGAATGTAATGGAAGAAACAGGATCTACTACTTTTGCTTATTAGTGACTGATTTCCCTCCAACTCTCCTTTGTTATTCCCTTTTCTTTTTTTATAAATTTGCAAAAGGCAATCCACAAGTTTTGTATCATTTGCGATTCAAGAAAAATGAATTAGTGATCTCCAGTTGGGAGAGAAATCAGAAAATCTAATTCAAAAGTGTTGTGGAACCTATATTCTCCACATTCACAATTTTAAATCAATGTTTCATGGATGCTTTAATGTGTTTTTGCACATTCTGCTTAAAGAAATTAAATCAAATGATAAAGAAACATGCTTGAAAGTAATATCATATCTTATCAAATGAGCAAAACGTTAAACAGATTTCAAACCCTGCAATATTTCCCCCTATTAATTCCACTTTTCTTTAGGTAAAAATATGGCAATATTACATTGCAAAACTTTCAAATATCGCAACACTAGGCCCTAGATAAATGAAGCCTATGTCCACTGGAATTCAACCGTTTCAGAATATCAGATCACTGCGGTATGCGGGTAAACACGATCCTCATCAAATATTCAGTTGTTCCTTGGGCCTGCGGGTTCTATGGTATATATGTACATAAGTGTAGCACACATTGTCATTTCTCCTATAAAGCTTAAGTATTAAATGGTCATTTAACTGGCCATGCACGTCATGGTTGTATGTAAACATATCATTAAAATCTTCATCGGAAAATTTGATGATAGTGAAACATTCTAGTTCAATGCTTGTATCATCCAAATTAAATGCAAATTGGCTGACTCATTTAAGTTACAGCTACTTTGGTAAACATGGTAATTAAAAAGGAAAATGTTCCCCATTTAGGTCTATCTATACATCTTAATACTTTTAAAAAAGTCAAGCTTACATCAACTTCATCAAATGGAATGAAAAATCAATAGTGAATCAATATTTCAATGATTATTTGGTGCTGAACAAGAGCAATTAGAAAAACCTTGAAAATGTTTTCCCATGAATGTTCTGAATATGGATTTCCTTGCTGAGATTCAAAACAAACTAATCAACATTTTAAAAATTACACTGTACATTCAATGTTTATTATTTATTCATTCTGTATTATTTTTCTTCCGTATCTAGCATGGCATTCCTATAGACCTCTCAACCTGCATAATCTACTGTTAGTTTACAATAGTCTTCTGTACCTGTCCTTGTCACTTGACCTTTTCCTAATGACCTTGGTTGAGGACAATCAACTGCACTCCTATCTAGTATAGGATTCTACAATATGTACAATCCCTGCTCTTTGAAAGGAACAACCTTTTCAGTAGTACATGTATACTGCTACTCCTTTTGACCTTCACCTCTTCTACAGATAAACCTTTGTATGAGCTTCAACCCAGAGAAATATTCAAGAAACACAATTTTCATGGATGAAAATATTACATTCACTCCCCAACATACTGACTAACTGAAAGAACTTACAATTTTAGAAAAAGGCGAAGCAAATACTTTTGACCTAATCCAAAGTAGGCTAACCAAAAGTATTAATATGCAATTGAAAAGATTAAAATGTAAATATAATAAAAAGTACATGAGATGACACCTCGAGCCTCTTTACACCGGCGTATTGAATAGAACGCAGTAAATATATATACATGTCCACTTGTGATAGGCTTATGAATGGTACAGACCTAAACACTGTCTTTGAGTACACAGATGTACGGACAGACAGACGGACATGGTAGGTTTACGAACTCCTTAACACCTTGTGGGTCGAGTCAACAAAATCAAAACCTTTCCTCTTCAAAAAGTTTTTTTCCCTGTTAACTTTTATTGTTAGAAAACTTGCTTACTCCCAAAAATGTATCATGGCTGGATATCATTAAGTGAATACTGAAACAATTCTTTGGAATAAAAAGAATTTGTTAAATATTTCTTCATCTCAAGCTATAAATTCCCACGAACAATAATGGTACACATATATGGGATGACTATTGGTCAGGGAACAAAATGTCATCAACTGCTCGTTAGGTTACCTTCTGATTGGACTTAACCCATGTCTCCACATCTTTATGACTGCGATGTCGCATTTTCTGAGACTGTTTATGACTAGAATGAAGAGGTCCTGAGAAATCCTTCCAATGTCCCATCAATGAAATTCTCACTCAGCACATTTTGTACACACAATTTCCATATAAAAATCCATCACGTACATAGATGGAGTCCATACCTGTTCAGAGACACTACCACAGTATTCTCAAAACACCTATACAGTACGCAGTATGAAGTCATCATGGGAACAATCCATTTAAACCGGCTTGACATCATTTCATTTGAAAAGAAACTTGGCAAAACATATCAATATGAGGTCACAAATCCAATTTGAAAAAAAAAGTTTAAAGTTCAGTACTTTTTATTAATCTCCAATTAATTAATCTTGTATAAACACCATATACCAACAGTTCACTTAGTCCCATATTGAATTCCACACTTGAGTCTAAACATCCATATACTGAGGCTTGATTAGAAATGAACTCCACCTTTTTCCTATGTAAGGCCACACCAGCCAACAAAATCCTATGAAAGATGGGTGTTGGTGCAATTACAGCACCTTATCTTCTAACAGGATATTGATTGTACCTGATCTTAGTGAAAATCCAATATCCCATGACATACATCACACCAGATATATTCCAGTTTTCTCAAGGGAGTCCCACATCTTTTACCTACTCTGCCACGACGGATGTGAAGTATGTAATGTTAGTGTTTGTGCTGATCTCAATAACAATGACATAGGTAAATAAGTCATTTCCATAACAAAACTGGCTAGTCCATTGATCCCATGAACTGGCAGGGTATTTAATGTACAAGTGTGTATTCCCCGGTCTCTACCCATAATGTGTGTATTTGAAACACAGAGTCATGCAGTAATTAACAACCATGGCATTCTGGTTCTCATAAATTATTCTCATACAAAAATAAAATCTTTTGTTTTGTTTTTTTATTGTATATCAATTAATTTCTCTATGAATAAAACATTACATTCTTATCAAATATCTTGAATTCCAAACTTTCATGCAACCTTTCACTTTAAATTGATCAGCGAAAAAAAAAAAATCCTCACCTATAAATACTACCTATGGATGGAAATAATTAAGAGAGCTCAATCTAAATTGACAGGTGTATTGCAGTCTTCTGACAGGTTCATATTGACAATTAAAGCGTTTGTAATTCATTGAATGTTAAACACACACAAAACAGGTGTAAGTTTCTAGGTCAATGTCTCCTAAAACCCTTGTGACAAGTCCATCAACACTCAACATTTAAAAAAATAATGTGATGCTTTTCAAATGTTTGTGTATATGAAAATAAATCGTCCTGTTTCTCCACAAAAATCCATCTTTTTCACCGAATCGCAAGGTCTAAAAACAGATTCAAAGCTCACAAGAAGTCATCGAAAAAGAAAATATTTACATGTAAGATTGTTCAGTTCTTACAGAAACATTGATCTTTTCTTCTATTTTTGTGATAGTTTTAAATTAGACAATCAGGCAAGACTGAAAAATTTCTCTGATAATTATTTAGAGAAACACAGAAAAACAAAGATGGTCCTATATTGTACTTTAAAGAATCAAAGGAAAATTTCAACAAAGACCGACCATACTTCTGGTATTTACTCAAATTCTTCAAAATCAATTATCATTATTTTCTTGTAGATTATACTTGTGATCTACAAAAACATGCATTTCTCCCCAAGCTGACAGAAAGTAGCAAGAAACTTATCATATACACTGTATGCTATATAGAAAAATTAACAAGCTTCACATCCAACGCGCTTCAATTTCCATGGCACACAAACTGCAGATGCGCAAGAAAACTTTTTATATAAGATTGCATTCCAAATTGAATGATTATTACAATAATGAAAAGTGATAACATAAATCTGGAAATTTTGTAATACATTTATTTTTGCAAAATTGTATCTATTTTTTGTGTACTTCAATTTTGTGAATTTCTTTTGTCACTAATGGAGCAGTCACACCTTACTGGACGGCATATACAGACGTCGTACGGATAAAAAGAATTGTGACATAATGCTGTCTGTTGGTATCTGTTGATGAAAGTCATTCCCACCGGTGCTTGAGACTCCTGAGATTGTTGTATGAAGCGTATAAAACGCACAATAACCGCACAATTACTGGACATGTACCGGACAATTAATGGACACTACCAGCTGAATAATGGACAAGTATCAGAATAAACAAATGTGGGACGCATGAAAAACTGATACATGTATAACATTTTCACCGTTAGACGAACGGACTTGTACCAGTCACGTGACTGACAAAACGGGTATAAATCGAAAGTGGCTATTATCACCTTTGTTGACATATTTCCATGATGCCTCCAAAAAGGTCTACAAATGCTGGGAAGGGTAAAGGCAGGGCACGGGAAGGCTACAAGACACTCATCTCCTGCCTTTGACAATGCTGGGGAAGAGCAGACGACCCAATACCCGCAGGTAGAAATCCTGTCTGAATCTGGAGAGATTTCTAAAGGTATTACTGTCTGAATAACGGACAATTACCAGGTTAAACGAATGTGGAACGCATGAGAAAGAAACTGATATATTGTTCTTTCAACGTTAGAAAAACGAACTTGTACCGATCCTGTGGACCTCCGTTTTACAACCGCTATTTACCAGTTTCATGCATTTCTTGTCTGTAAACATGCGGTTAGTGTCCATCTTTGGTCCACCAGACATTAACGAATGTGAACTGAACAAGTACCGAAAAATAAACGCCTGAGTTCTGATTAAAACGCATAATAACGCATGGCTATCGTACGCTAAGCGGACTCCATTTCAAGTTTTGAACATGCTCAAAACTTTTCACCAGATAGACTGGACTTTGCTGGACAAGGAATGTGTTGGCCGAAAGAGAAACGGACAAGAAACACAAAGGATATACAATGGAGACGAATGGATTGAAATTTTGGTATCCGTAGGACGTCTGTTAGCATTATCTGGAAAGGTGTGACTGCTGCTTAAAGGAAATTTCTTTTTATGAAAAATGTTTTGGTGAATTTCAGTCTTGAAAAATTGTCAAAAAATTTCTCCACTGCAAAAATAATCAGACATACAGCATTTGACAACAATAGCATTCTCAGTCCAACCTAAAAATATTCAAAATAAGTCAAATATGCCAGGATCTAGCAAACTCATGGCAAACAAAAGTATAAAAACAAATCTGCACAAATTTTAGGGTTTATAATTCACACTGACATAAAAACACCTTTTTATCAATCATCTATTTGAACAGCCTTCTGCTAGTACGTCATTGTCATAAAAGGGACATAAAAGGCCCTTTATGAAAAGAGAAGAAACATGAAGGTAAGAACACAACATTGACCAGATGGGACAGTCAGCAGTATTTACAATGATCTGTCAGACTCATTCATTAAAGAGAGATCAATATCCACGTATTGTATGAGCATCATAGAAACTTAACAGCAGTTGTGAGGATCTCTGGCTTGGTTTCATTTTTAGAGACACACACCTGTGTCACAAGATAGGATCATTTTCTCTCCAGATAAAGGAAAAGCACCCTCACATTAAAATGTATTTACTAAGACATTAAATCACATATTGTGAAATCCCAGAGACATATTTATGTATTTGATTTCTAGAAACTTTCAAGTGAATAAGTTTAATAAAAAAAAAAGAGAATGTGTGCCAAGTTTCTTCTTGATACAGTTCAGACAGGATCAATGTAATTCAGGCAAACATTCTACCTGTACTAAATATGGGTTCAAAAAGTACTAAGATTTTGTTTTGCCAAGTCTGAAGTAGGTTTTCCCAAATGAGTAAACCATAAGGTTTCAAGTGAGCAGATTCATTTACACATAAACTTCTGTCCTTTCCATACAGTACCCCATACTCAAGTTGACCCTAATTACACACACTACTGACCCTAATATGACACAAAATTACCTTCTGATCTCACAACAACCAATACACACACTACTGACCCTAATATGACACAAAATTACCCTCTCCTCACAACAACCAATACACACACTACTGACTCCAATATGACACAAAAGGAGAAACACAGATTAGAACAAGAGATGTTTGTAAAACACATATGCCCCCCATGGTGCAAAATTGAAAAAGGTTATACACACACACATCATTTAATTGAGAGTAGTATCATCAATTCAAAATATTGAGCAGACAATATCTTCCTATGTCAAGAGTGGATTGACCATGTGACCTCAAAATCAATAGGGGTCATCAACTCCTGAAGATGTATCAGTGCACCAAGTTTGATGTCAGTCAAGCAAAGGGTTCTCAAGATATCAAACGGACAGTATATTCCTATGTCCAGTTTGACCCTTGACCATGTGACCTCAAAATCATTAGTAGTCATCTTCTCCAGAAGATGTACCAGTGTACCAAGTCTGAAGTCTGTCAAGCAAAGGGTTCTCAAGATATTGAGCGGACTGTATATTCCTATGACCCAGTTTGACCCTTGACCTTTAACCTTTTGACCTGAAAAACAATAGGGGTCCTCTTTTCATAACCAACCCACATATGAAATATCATTACGATCAAGTGAATGGTTCTCAAGATATTGGGCGGACAACATGTAGTCTACTGACCGACTGGTGCAAACCAATATGCCCCTCTTCTTTGAAGGGGGGCATAAATATGGTGCAAGAGCCATAAAAACACTATCAATAAGGGTCATCTACTCCTAAGATGCACCAGTGTACCAAGTCTGATGTCTGTCAAGCAAAGGGTTCTCAAGATATTGAGCGGACAGTATATTCCTATGTCTAGAGTAGATTGACCCTTGACCTTTAACCTTTTGACCTGAAAAACAATAGGGGTCCTCTTTTTTTCATATGAAATATCATTAAGATCAAGTGAATGGTTCTCAAGATATTGAGCGGACAACATGTGGTCTACCGACCGACCAACCAACTGACCGACAGGTGCAAACCAATATGCCCCTCTTCTTTGAAGGGGGGCATAAATATAAAGCTTATAAACTTAAGCTCAACAAATCTAATCCCATTACAAGACATCATCATGGTGTCTGTTTTTAAAAAATCATTTATAGACATATTTAAAAACATGCACACATTCTCACATGCTACTTACATGCATAATCATTTCAATTACATGTGTGATGGTTGACTGTGAGTACCTCCTCATTGTGGGTTAAAATCACCAAAATAACCTCAAAATTAGTCCCAATTCAAATCAACACTGGAGTGTAATGTCATTGGGTATGAGCATTGTTAATATCTCTTCCCAAAGGCAAGAATCTAACAGATCAAATAGCTGTTATCACTGAAGACAGAGAGAGCTTTAAACATTCCTTAATTAGCTTAACTTTGTCTAAGACACACTGTCAGGTCTGTAGTAGGCTGACTATACATGATTTTATCATAATGCCTCACAGGTTAAGTCCCAGGAGGACATGAAGGGTCTCCTGGTCTACAGAAGACCGAGGGAGAGGAATGCAGACAGAGTGCTGTCAAAATCCTGACACAGTGTTCTGCAGCACTGGACATCTATCAGCACCCCTCACCACAACTCTTCCACTGGTGTCAAAAGTGGCAAATGAAAAAGGCATAAAGGTCTCTACCACTATAAACTGTCCAATGTTTGCATACATTTGCTGATCATGAAGTTAGGGAGATTTACAAATGTGTTCACACTGAAACATTTTCATTCTCCATAATTTAGTTGCCTCTAACATGTACAACGAATAGGGTAATCTTTCTCATAACTGTTAAAATAAAAAACAATACTGGCAAATTGACCAAAAATCCGTGCTTATATCACCTAAACACTATGATGTTGATTAATTATTCAAAATTGAAAAGGTTTCAAATTATTTAGCAAATGCGTGTCGATTTTCATAGTGTGTATGTATGTTGCTGAGAACGGTCCTGATATAGCAAAGCTCTGTGAACCTTTATCTATAATGAAGACAGCTAGGATGGCAATAATGGAAATTGTCACATCGAAGGTTTGAAGATAATCATTAGAATGATACTCATTGAAATATTTCTCTACAATCATTCAAGCCAAGGTAATAACTGTAGTAGAGTTTTTCTTCTTTATCACAAAGGCATGTGCACAGCTTGTCCAACATCAAAAAAAGACATCACACAGTGTACCATGCCTAGCTTAATGTCTTGCACAATTAACTTGGCCATATTACCCAAAATCAATTCACAACATTTCCCCAAACTGATTTGGACACTAAGTAATGATTAAGTATGGATTTTTGTCTACTGTTATTGTTAGAAAATTTAGTAATAAGATAATCGGCTGCCACTGACACAGGCTGTCAGATAGACAAAGCTGGCCAACTCCCTCCCTGCCAGTTCACACCATAGTTTGATGTACCAGACAGCCATCCCCCTTATGACATCTTCTGACTCAACTGCAAATATTGTCTGTACTATACTGTTAGGCCAATTCAACTTGATTAGTAGATTGTCATCCGGGGACACAAAGAAATATGGGGCGGGTGGGAGGATTTTATTTATCAATGACAAAAGGCATATCACACTAAGTGTTAATCAAGTTAACATTCAAATAATCCTTGGTAGAAGATATAAAACCAATATTCTGTGACTTTAATCATTCACTCATGTCACTGGGAAGCAAGTTTGTTTGAAATCGTAATTTTAGCGAAATTAAAAAAAAAATGTCAGGGTAGGACCTTTTTTGAGGGGTGGGCAGGGATGATAATCTATCAATTAATTTTAATTGGCCTTATGTGATGTGTAAAGTGAGTGCACTGTTAATGATTCCCATTGAATGACCATGCAGTTTGTATCCAACCACACTGCACTGGTTACTTGGAATTGCATAATTCAAATTACCCACACAAAGGAGTCCAGCATTCATAGCACACAAAACACAGGGTGTCAGATTCTACTTTGAAAGGTTGGAAATGACATGAGAAAACAGATTTACTTCTGAGGAGCACCCACTAAGCAGTGACAAGAAGGAAGAGAAATCTGAGGCCCATCAGTCAGAGCTGTTGTGGAGGATCAGGTTGCATCCCATTGCATTGTATAAACCCTTCATACAAGGCCACCTATGACATCAACGTCTAGGTAAAACGTACTATACAGTCTCCAGTGTCAGAGCTAACAGATTCTTAAAAATCTCATTGCAACCCAATGTGGGAAAGGAAGAGGTTGATGCTTAGTTTGGTTACATTCACTCGCTTCCACAAAACATATATCCACTCCATCTATTTTTGTACCATTTGAATGATTCAATTAGCAATGTTTGCATAATGTCGGATTGTATACCTTGGAGTAATGTGCCACTCTACACATCAACAGATGAATTCCCAGTATCAAAATCAATTGCTCCATAGACATAAACTGTTCTGTCAGAATATGATTCTGTGCACTAGATGCATTGTCAAATTAACTGCTTTCTCATAAGTATGAATCATTACTCTAGTGGAAAGTATTATTCCTTATCAGGATTATTTATTTCTACATTATAAAGCAAGTTGTAACACTTTACAAATTTTCCTGATTATTGTTTTGATCAATTATTCACAATTTCGCATTGTTTACCAGGAGAAGCACTCTGGATGTCATCTCATTCCATACATGTTAAATCTGAGAGCACATTACTTAATATTTCCGTGAAAAGGACTTCAATTACCAACAACAATAAAAAAAAAAAGAAAAAAAAGATGTCTTTTCAAATTGGTCGTTTGTGCCATCACTAACTTTGAAAACTCACATCATTTGCAATTCCTGCACTTGTAAGATCAAATGCATACATACCTTTGGATTCCGGTGCCCATGAGGAGGTGCCATGGGCCATGAGCGTCTGTACACAGGGTTGTGTACATTTCGATGAGCCCGCCGTTTGACTTCTACACTGCTTGGCAACATTATTAAGGTCTATCTGCCATTCAGGGAAAAAGTTCCATGAACAATAAGGCTAAAACACTTCTCCTGCATCACCCTCTCCTCTTAAGAGTCATTAGGAATCCTCCAAAACACACAAACCATTGAGACAGGAATCAATACAATTATGACGGATGACACTCTAAAGAGTGGCTTTGTCAATCATACAAGAGGTTAAAACCTGTGAAAAACATTAGCCGATCCTCAGTTTTACAGTAATGAAAGCAGGGACACTGCTTCAAGTCCTGCGAGTGCTGACTCGAAAATCTCTCAAAAAATCTGTGTATCTGAGTCCACTGGATCGAAGACTACCTTTTCAAATAAGTTTTTGTAATTGGCTTACTGGTGACAATGATCAGACGCTTAGGCCATGAGACACAGTGTAAAACCAATAAATGCAATTGATTTATCTCCATCAAATTCATGTCTGTCATTATAGTCTTGATTTACTGAACCTGAGCACCCAAAGAAGTCATTCTTTCACCTTCATTGAAAACGCACTTAATCCTTGCAGGTAAATACAGCTTTGGTTGCACTGTTCTATAATTAATTCTGAGTTAATTATAAAGATTCCAAGCCTTGTATCAACAAAAAATCAATATTACCCTTCCAGATGTTTTATACCAAGGTAGCAGAACACCCAGCAAGAATGCAAGGCAACAGTCCACAACAAATCTCAAGCACCAGGGCTGAAGGCGTTTCTCGTCTACAAGGTTCGGAATATGCCAGGTATTTCTTTATCAACAGATGTGCATATTTAGTAGTTGTTGATTTCCATAATTGCATCAATTATTTAAATAAGAACTCTTCATCCAACACAGCAAAAGACACAGAATTACACAGACGAAGCTTGGGAAGAAATCGGATGAATATCGTCATCAGGACACTATCACATGGCCAATGGATGTCTCCAAAACAGAACTTTGTACAGAAAAAAATTGTTCCCAGGCAGTCTATATTAAACCACAAGAACCACTGCAGCGTAAATCATTAAACAAATTTTCACACATTGTGTTGTTCCCCTGTCATTAAATGTGTCACGCCTCACTGAGCTAACCAAAAAAAAAAACAGCCTTTACTTTCCTTCCACAATAAATGATCAAAAGCTGGTTATGAAAAACACACAGCAAATTTTATTATCTAGCTTATGTGCATAAATTGTCATTCACTCCCAGAAGCAGATAACACAGGTATGACACAAATTTTAAACTTTCATGTGAATGAAAATAAAATAAAATAATATGTCAATCGCTTAAAAAAAAACCCTGATTATGCAAGATCATAAAATCCTGTTGTAACAAAGACTATACACCACAGAAGCAAGGTCATGTCAGTGTGCAACAGAGACAAATGAGACAGACACTTTGAAAGTCAAGTCATTTGAACATTCAGGTCAACAGAAACCTGGCAAAAAGCAATCCAGTTTCTCCTTGCAAAACACACCTTTTGTTCACTCTGAATGCAAATAATAGTGGATTTAAAGTCCTAAGAGCCTCCACACAGCCGATGACCAAACAGTACAAGACAAACCCTCAAATTTATTTCCAAGTGACAAACTAACATATTTGGCATTAATAAGAAAATGATATATTAATTTTTGCATGCCCTATGAAAGTAAGACAACATCAAGTCTGAAGGGGATTTCCACTCAGCTGCAAACCAGGAAACCTGTCAATCCTGATATTAAGTACTGTTAAATGCTCCTTAATTCAATACAGCACAATTCTTGGTATCTTTTCCTTGAAGGGCATGACATGCAACATCCTAGTAAAACAACATCCTAGTGATGCAACAACTTTGACACTTACCTTTCTAGCAGGGGGCCACTTGGCAGTTTCTGCGAGGTCAGAAATGTCTCCGCTTGGTATCAATAGGGAGGGTGGCCGACTGTTGGGAGACTGCTGAATCATATTGGCCAGGATAAGTTTAGAGATCGTGCCATACCCCGAGTCCTTTGAGCCCCTCCTGCTCAAACTGTCCGCAAACATCTTGCTATGACTTAATTTCCCTTACAAATTCTGACGATTGCAATTCATCAAGTGTACAAGAGAGCAAATTAATGCCAAAAGCAATTAATTCTCCACTTTCTAAATGACAAAGTCATGTGTCAAGAATATCTCCATTTCTAGAGAGCTCAAGTAAATAACAATATCAGTAAGCACAAATGACCAGCTGTCAAAGTTATCTTTTGATAATATTTCACAACACTCCGACATCAAACACCGAATTTACATCAATAATGTACACAATAGAGCCTTAACAGTATACCATCACACATGTACACCTGCGAATCTGATTACTTCATTATAAGGCATTGTAATCGGAGGGTGCAACTAGTCTCGTCTGCGAATCATCGGCCACAATCTTCAGGAAGCATAGGAATAAGTAGCACACAACAGTCCCAAAGACTTACACAAGTAACTCGTTATTCGATTTTTGGGGGGAGGGAATTAACACGATCAATGCAATGTAATTGTGGAACTGTTTGATTCCCTGTTTACTGATCGAGGTGTCATCACTGACATCCATTGGATGAGCAGCAAGAACTATTTAGCCATTAAAGACACATAGTTAAATCACAATCGCTGTCAATTCCTAATTACTATTGTCACTTCTGCTACAAATTTCCTAATCAAGTCAACAAATCTGGAAATCTATTCCTGTCTACATCAATCAAAATTCACTGCATAATTATGCAGACCTAACATGTCTGCTCACAAAATGCGACCGACACCCCAAATACTATGGGAAATATGCGGGAAAAATTGTCTTTGTAGTCCTCTGATGAATAAATCATTATATCTGAAGAATATTCAATACGTTCACAGCCTCTTTGTGAATTTTATAAACCTTGACGTCCCACCAAGGTGATCACGCAATCCATTACATATTGTGATAAAGAATGTTCCGCTGTTTTAACTTTCTATCGCACAATCCTGCAAGGTTTAATTACAAATTGCACCAATACACAAAAACTTTGTCATGATCATCTCCACCAAAAAATTCCCTGCTTTCTAAACAACACAAGATTTTAGAATCATCTTAGACTAAGTCTTCCTGGACTGGAGTGAAAACTGACACGCAAGACAAAAATGAGATCTCCTTTTTTAGGGGACAAAGAAACATGTGAACACCTATAATATATCACAGCGAGAGTATACATAAAATAAAAAAAAACTGACATTCCATCATTCCCCACACAATCCTCAGGGCATCCTTTTCTCTAATGTAAAATTAACTTATAGAACAAATCCTGCACATCAAATGATCATTAAACCCAAGACAATTGATATGTTGATATAACAATTACTGGATTACAATTGAAGACTATACACCTCATATGCTGTGATCTTAAATTTGTTTGAGACACTCTGCTGGTCTTCATACTTAACAAAATCCAAAGGGTTCATCATTATAAATGGAGAGATTTACATGTCCTTAACAAGACAATTTACATATACAGTTCCGGTTTATGTCTCCTTAGATTACCCTAAATCAGTTTATACCTCACACAACTTGATTTGCACAAACTTGCCTCGTTGGATTAATTTTCTCCATGGTTCATTTTGTCTACCTTTATGTACACATGTATATAGAAAATCATTCACAAGAACTTATTACCATGTGAATGTCTTATACCCCTTCCATGAAACCCCAATTCTGTGTAAAAGTCTTTTTTAAATAGCATAGCAGAGCTCTCAAATTTGTCTATAAATTTTCAAACCATTTTTCCATTTAAACAATATTTTCATTCATATATCATTTTGTTGATCATCCTTATTAAAAATTGTTTCAATGAGTAGATGACATAACCAGACGACATAATGAATAAAAAATGTCACAGATCAGTTCCCATCATCCCACGAAACGGCATTATACCGCCCCCTGTATGCCTCTTTTTGGCAAATGAAAACATTTCTGAAGAGGACAGTGAAAGTGTGGTATCAAATCTCATAGCCATCTAGATGATACCTCTATTGCTTACCTTAGATCCTGCAGGACTGAAGAGATTGGTGAGTTTGCTGCGATCTTTGATTCTGCGACCCTCGTTAAAAGAGATGGTTCCTTGTGGACTGACGGAGGATGAGAGAGTCTGCGGAATGGGTGTCATGTCGTCGATGGAGAGGTTGATCCCTCGTCGACTCCGAAGACTTCCCACCTATAGTACAACGTACCTGACTATAGTTTACACACAATTTTTCTTTTATATTCATTTCCTTTCGAGAATTGTAATTCAAAATACTGAAAATAATTCAATTAAAATGTCCAAAGGTTAATAAAAGCTCTGGATTTTTTTTATTACTAAGTTTACATGTTTAATACTAAAACGATTCACCTGAGTCAATCTGAGTCATACTTAGAAATTAAAGATGTACTAACATATGAAGGTGGTTATATTTATCCTCTATACACCTGTATTCTTTATAAGCAATATCATATTTCTATTCAGCAAAGAAAAAAAACGTGACAAGGGAAAATAGGCAAGGTTGTAATAACTGATACAGGGTGATTAATATTCTATACACTGTATATATACTAGTAGTTTAGAAATACATAAACACACAGAAACTATTATACATACATTGAAATACAGATGCACATAATAAACTAAAATCAATCTGTGACCTGAGATACCACATAATCTACTCACTTTTCTACAATGTTTCCTTGAAAGTGATCTATTTGACAACCATAAAACATTTATGTTGAAATGCATTCATAATATTCAGCTCATTCTTCTTCTACTGTGTGACAGCTGTCCGAGTTATCAAAGAGATAATATATCTGTATACCGGGAGTACCCTGTATCTGCTAGTTCTGGCCTTAATACAGAAAGATTGCCACTCGGGATCAGACTTTTATTTGGGATTGATTATATAACTAATAATTTGTTTGGTGAATAAAATTCCTGAATTCAAGATAATTCTGCCATCTAATATCTAGGCTATGACTGAAACTTTTTGTAAATCAGTAGGATCTGCACCCAAAAAAAAAACTTCCTGGTACAAGTTGACATTATTACACTGGCTGAGAACAAAGATCATGTGGGAGGCTCTGGTAGCCAATTTTTATAGTTTATCTATTAAGCATCATCAATTAATTCTTGTTTATACAGTTCATTTCTGATTTACTGCTTAAGACTTAAGAAAACATGCAGAATTTAAAAAAAAAAAATCACTGGAAATGATTTATCCAATTGGGTGAATGTTAAAATCATATGTTGCATACCAGTGCCAATAATGCTTCAGTTTCTATTCCTGACGAGAAAACAAATAAATTATCAACAAAACTACAAAAGAAATGATATATGTTTTAGCTAAATGATAAATGAGTTTAAATGAACTAATATTGGTAAATCTATACATGTATCAGCACTTGCTGGGTGTAAAAAAAAAAAATTAAGCTTGCTCACACATTTTTACACCCAACACATGCCAATATTCAACTTCAATGACCCTATTATATCCTATAGTATCCCTTTATTTCAGCTCCAATTAGAATACTGTACCACTCCCTCACTGGACTCGTGACTGCCAGCTATACTTCTATGTAGAGAACAATAGGGCAGATACTTGTGAAAATTTACAAAACATTTGTAATAAATTGTAAAAAATTCACTGGTGTTTTGCAATGTGTTTCTTTTCAGAATTAGAGTAGTGTCCCTTTATTCATGACACGACTGTCTCCATTGTTTTCTTTACAATCTAAACAATTGGGGTGAGAACGAACCAGAGTGGGTAGATTTTTACTACTGGTCCTCCACAAAATATAAGAAATTACAGTAATAAGTTAATTGATAATAAAATTTAAAATACACAGTTCATTAATTAGCTGAACACATTTCTAGAGAAATATGTAATTGGTTTGAACAAGCCCATATATACTAAGCTTTGCCTCTTATGTGGATTTGATCAACCCAATGTATTACTGCAGACTGTTTATACTAATTATACTAATAATGTATGAGGGTACTACAGGATACATCCTACCTGGTCATTGTGGGAGTACATGTTGGAGCATACTCCATATTGAATTTACAGTGATGAGTTGGTAGACCATGATAGTTAATTTTTAATTCTCTCAGACACTGTACTTATATGTACATACATCACATTAATAAAAGTGTGGAATATCTCTGCCCATACTGGGTTTTATCAATAAAGTTGACAATAAAACGTCTATATTTGGGTTTTCTCTTCTATAGATAGGGATTTCCGTAGTCTACAACTCTCGTCCCATGTTTTCTGACAGCATCGGTGTTGTGTTAGATATAGTGCAAACAATGAAGCATTGCCAATGATGCGCAGATCTCGTGTATTACAGCATTAGTAAAAGAGCATAATGTGCAGCGCAAATGCATGATAGGTATGGAAGAGAAAAAAAAAAGCAAAAAGTAACATGCAAGAAATTGCTTGAACGTGTAAAAATTAGCTTATTGCATCAGATTGAGTTAACCTTCATACAGACACTAGATCACCAGTGCTACATAATGAAATAAATCTACTTACAAAAACCACATCAAGCCATAATATGAAATCTCCCTCCATTCATACAAATGTTCCCAAAGCAAATATGTATTGGCAATTATATTCCTTACATGAAACTAATAATTCAAATCTAATATTAGTGATCAAATTTCATTATTTGAAAAAAAAACATGATTTATGTATTTAATTGAAAAATTATTAGCATATTGGTAATAAAAAATTACAGACAGATGTGGAGTACTGCAGGAGCAATGTTATTCTTGATAATTCTGTCATGTAATTCCCATATCATATCATGAAAGTGTCCTATCATATCGTATGTGTATCATATTGTGCTAGTGTCCTATCATATTGTATGTGTATTGTATTGTGCAAGTGTCCTATCATATTGTATGTGTCATATTGTGTGTGTTATGGTTTGTATTTATAACGTTTTCTGTTTATCAGTCATTGTGTTTTCCGTTTAACTTATACATTCGGAGGTTAATTTCTGTATTAAACATCCGCTGCATAAATAAATCCAATGTCAATCCTAAAGAGTCAAGGATGAAAAACGAAATAATACAAGACACGTTACGGTAGTTTACTTTATAATACATTCACACATAATATTTAAAGTCACCTTATGTCACAAATAAAAAAAAAATAGAATTTAATTGCAGAACAACCTCAGCCCTGCAAGGCAATTAGCAGATTTTAGGGGAATGCCAAAATCATGAGCCTATAATTTTAAAAAATACACATTATCACTTATGAACATACTACAAATTTTTATGATAACAATAAATTGATATTTTATGAGAAACTTCACAGATAGGTTGGATTTCGTGCTTTTAGTGCCATGACTTGGAATTGTGTAATTTCATAGTATCAAAACTAATACATGAATCATATTCACTAAAATCATAGACTTATCTGTGTTTCTGTGCTTTTAGAAAATTACAGAAACATTGGAAACGGTGAATAAATCAAAGTTATAATTAATCATTACACAATTCATCCGAACAATTTATCAAACTATATTTATTTAAGGTAGGTCACTACACCAAAAGTTTATCTAATGGCTCATTAACGCATCTCATTAAAAGCAGTCTTATATGAAGTATAATTTCACCATCGAAAGAGTGATACAACGTCTCAAGTCTCACTTGTTTTGTAGGAATTATTTTTTACTTTTTCTGGAGTGATAAAAAGGTGTTTTGTTTGTATATAAGAGATTTTAGAGAATAAATTTTGCTGCGATTTGATGCATAATAATTATCCAATCAAACATGCTAAGATTGAAATTAATCATATCTATGAAAATTAAGAACTACTATTTCTTTTTTTTGGAATTTCTAAATGTATGGCTAATATTTTCCAAGAAACATGTCAGTTAGAAAAAAAGATACAAATGTATTAGACAAATACATCAATATCTTAATAAGAAATACCAGATTAAAAAAATATATATATATCATATACGGTAAAATAACTGAGAGCTTGTATCATTCTATCGATACCTCTAAATTTCCAAGAATGACTATCTAAATTCATATAATTCCATTAATAGACAAATTTTATTAATTACACAATTTTTCTACATGATAAAATATCCATCATGTATTCTATCAGTATCTGTGTGTATCGTAAAGATCGATTATCACCTTATGAGTGTACCATGAAAATAGTTTTTTCCTGTTCTGCATTTTGAATGAAGATTGTGTATCCCATGTGCATCGAACATCCTATCGTATCGAGTGAGCATATTCCTATCGTATCGAGTGAGTATCCTATCGTATCAAGTGAGCATCCTATCGTATCGAGTGAGTATCATATCATATCGAGTGAGTATCCTATCGTATCGAGTGAACATATTCCTATCGTATCGAGTGAGTATCGTATCATATTGAGTGAGTATCATATCATATTGAGTAAGCATCCTATCGTATCGAGTGAGTATCCTATCATATTGAGTGAGTATCCAATTGTATCAAGTGAGTATCCTATCGTATCAAGTGAGCATCCTATCATATTGAGTGAGTATCCTATCATATTGAGTAAGCATCCTATCGTATCGAGTGAGCATCCTATCATATTGAGTGAGTATCCAATTGTATCAAGTGAGTATCCTATCGTATCAAGTGAGCATCCTATCATATTGAGTGAGTATCCTATCGTATCAAGTGAGCATCCTATCGTATCGAGTGAGCATATTCCTATCGTATCGAGTGAGCATCCTATCGTATCGAGTGAGTATCATATTGTATCGAGTGAGTATCCTATCATTTTGAGTGAGTCATGTATGATCTATCATATTGAGTGAGTATCCTATCGTATCAAGTGAGTATCCTATCGTATCGTGTGTGTATCTTATCGTATCGAGTGAGTATCTTATCATATCGAGTGAGTATCCTATCGTATCAAGTGAGTATCCTTTCGAGTAAGTATCCTATCATTTCAAGTGACAGTGTATCCTATATTGTATCATGTCAAGAAGAATGTTGCAGGTACTGTGCGGTGTAATTAAAAGGTTACCTGTAAATATCCCATGATCAAATATACACCCTATTTCATTAATTTGTAAGAATTAATTCATGAATCTGTGTACATATTCATTCAAGAAAATTTCCCTCCAAGACAGGTTATAGTAATTTACTGATAATTTATGTGCTCCAAAGTACACAGATCTATTCTTCTTAAATCCAAATGCCTTTTTAAGGAATTTGAAGTCAAGACCCTTTCTGCTGTGATATTCTATTGAATGCTTGTTGTACACACAATGCATACACTATGTGAAAAGGGGAATAACTCATAAAGCTTTGAACAAGGCAACATATAAAAGGTGATATATATTGGTTACATATCTAGAAGAAATCAATCTGATGCAATAGATTGGCATTAATAGTTGTCAAGGTGGCATGCGTTACCATGACAACTGCACTTACAGACTGATAGTCGTCAAGCAACCTTGGCCCGTCACCCTGTTTGGGTGTGGGGTGAGAAAAAAATGGTATAGACAGGGAATTTCTACGTTGTTTTACCGACGGTGGTTCAACCACTGGTGGCACACGCCCAAACAGAGATTCTCGTCGTCCCATCTATATGGTAACCAAGGAAACACATAACATTCAGCAAGAAATTGACATAGACAAGATATGTAAGTAACAAGCTTATAAAGAGAACACAGCTTCGCTTTTTATGAATTCAGTGTTAGTGTTACGCCGACGTTGCACATTTATCGCTGTTGCATCTTTTAAAATTTGTTAAGCTTGCTTAAACATTCTGGTCAATTCCACAATATACTGCATGAACATTATTCATCTGCATTTTTTAAAATATAAAAATAACAATTATTCAAATCAGTTTGATAAACTTATATTCATCAGTAAAACAAGTCATATCTAATGTTTTTATATTAAATTTTTATTAAGAACAAATGTAGGGGTGAAAATAAAAATCATATTAAAGAAAATAAGTTCCAAAATAGGGGGAAATAATTAAAAATCCAAAACATAAGCCTCATGCAGTCAGCTGCAAAAATGCCATGATTTAATACCCGCTAACATGCATTTATTTCCATGTGCTGTTACACACCAACAAACATGCTGCCACTTATGCGTCTCAGGTGTTAAGTACATGCTTTATCCAAAGGGAAAAAATACCAAGTATCAACTTACAACTAAAAAATTAGAACAAAAACTAACAGTCTGAATTGATAACCTCTAACTAAAAATTTAATAAGCTATATTATATATGAATCCTTTTCCTGATGAAAACTAAATTTCTGATCAAAGTTGATGATGATTTTTGTTTGGGATATATTGCAATATACAAGTATATATACCATAAACCTTGAATTCAGTATTAAGGACACCCAGGTACAACATTTTGCTACATACACCTAGACACTAGGACACTGAAATACAGTATGAATTAACATTTCTTCTGTAAATAATTTACCCTCAAAATGGAGTCCCTTCTCTACAAGAATATGTACAATGTTTTTGAATTATTAGTTTGTTTTTGTTCTGATTGATTATTTGTTCAGGTTTGTGAATTTCTTACAAAAAGTTCACATACCATTTGATATAATATACAATTTATAATCTAAAACAACAATGAAAAACTTACAATCTTATCACAAGTTCATATTAAGGAACTTTAACTTATTCAGTCATTTAATGGTTTAAAGCTCAAGAAATAAAAGGCAAAAATTATAAAATGTGTCTCAAATCTGCAATAAAAATGGCATCCTTACAATGTCTCAGCATTTATATTTCTGTTTACTTTAATGAACAAATATTTTTAAAACAAGAAATTTGCAGAAAATGTGTAGTCTGTTTTTTAAATTAACCAAGGAATGTGATCTATTATAAAGAGTCCATCATTTCCACCTCACCAGGATGAATATTCCCATGAATATTCATGAAGTGATGCAGCAAGAAAGTTTTGACCATTTGTGTAAGAGCAGGAGTTTCAATTCAGACAAACATAATGATGGACAGTGCTCCCTATGTGTCCATGTACCACACAGATACTTAACACAATAAATTCAAAATGGTCTCCTTTTAAGACCCATTGCATGTACTGCAGTATTTTCCATGAGATCATTTACATGAAGTGCTATATAGTGATTATTCTGATGCAGATAGATCTAAATGTTGAGTAACTTGAAAGTTTCATCTAAAATTTCAATTATCCCCAATAAAACATTGGTCTTAGTATATGTAAATAGATGGCCATTCATTTTTAAAACCATTTCTTGACACTGTGCCATAGAAACTTCATGTTAGATTAAATTTTTAATTCAGTTGTCAGATGATTTGATATTTTGTTTTGGTCTGAGGTTTTACAAGAAGTCAATGACATTTTGCTCCATAGTCCTGTGGTTTAACTATGACTGAATTCTCAGAAGATCGCTATAGAAAATTTATTGAATGATCCACTTGCATACAGATGTACAAACTATTTGTCCTCATAAATACCAAATTGAATTTTTTTCTTTTAGGAAGTTTTTAAAATTTTTGCTACACTTATCATATTACTAGGAAAAACATTTTCAATTCAAAACTATAGAAGATAAAAATAAAAATCTATTTCCAAGAAAAAATTATCCAGTAATAGAACTAATGAAAATTGAAACAAATTCATGCACATGTAAGCCAGAACATACAAAAAAAATCTGAACATTGCATTCAAAATAAAAATACAGTCTCCTATAGAAAATCTCCCTAAACCAGTATGCAAGAAAACCAGAAATACCAAGTATCAAAGTAATGAAAATAAATGAATTAAAAAACAAGATGCATAGCAAATGAGAAAGGGCAAGCACTCTTCATATGAGTTACATACCCCTGAGTTCTTTTTACTGCTTTTTGTACCGCTGTTTGGTCGAGACTTGCCCGATCCTCCTTCGAAGTCCTTCTCTGCAAATAAAATCAAAAATACTTGTGCTCAATTTGTATTCAATATATTTAATTAAAGTCTGTTGTCATGTACCAAATATAATGTGGTTTGAGCGAATAAATGAACTTGAACATATCATAACAAATCATTTAGTATGCAAGGGATTCACTGAGGCTTTTAGCAAATATCTCTGGAATTGCCAAATTAAAGCTCAAGCCTGCAAGATTTGAACTGCAGCAGTAACACGTGGGGAAGTCACTGAAACCGTTTGGAAAAAGCAATGTGGCGAAACATTAAATACTATGTACTCTTAATTTGTATAGTATTTTAAAATACTACGACAATCAAATGCAACATGGTAATATGAGAGTTAACAATCAACTCAAATGACAGCATTTTATTGAGATGTAGAATCAGTTCTCACATAAAATCATACAATCTAATAAGCATTACATAATCTGACAGTATAATAATCTACTTCTATCTGGGCATGGGATATGATACATAGCCTGTGTATATAGATTTTTCTAGTTACCACACCAACTACTGATGAGAAATTTCAGTTACGCAACGCAGTTCTATGTCTGATTCTCTTGTAATATTAAGCACCATGTGAAAACAGAGGAGGCGTAAACCCAAGCCAAGTACTAGTCGTGATGCCAACGGATTTCTACTGGTCCCTCTCAGTTACCCCTAAAACTGCTGACTCGGGGAAAAATAAACACAGATCAATAAAATAAAATGTTTGTACTAAAACCTTCTTAACTTAGTGTACACAAAAGAAGGCTTGATTTTATGGATGGTCTTTCATAATAGACCTTATTATGGCAGATAAATATTCTGCTGGGGGTGACAATAGCTATTCACATCCACAACAAACAGAGCAAAGCCACAGATTTAAACAGCAATGTCAAAATCTATGAAGACAGTGTATTAGAAGTTTTTGAATTGGTAGCAGAAGTTATAAAATGAGCAAAGAAATTTACTGTGACATATTAATTATACTGGTTGACTATTATTAAAGTGATAAGTTATTGGCCTGCAGTTTCCACTTCTGAAATTAATACTTTTTTTCATATTTTGATCACTGTACGCAATTTATTGTTACTTTGTGGGGCATCAATTCCTTGCTAGGTGCATGAAGCTCAAAATAAATTGCATTTGCAAAGTAATCAGTCAGGTTCAAAGTTTTTGAGACAGAATAAACTGTCTAACAAAGAAGAGTTACCATTTCCTTGAACTTTCAGGATCTTAAGGGTAACAAAATTTGGGGTGTAGCAAGTATTTGTATTGATGTACTTATGACATTGCAAATGACATACAGCAATATATAGAGTTAACTGTAAAATATTTTAAAAACAAAAAATCCTTTATCTTCACAAATGACCTCTGTAACCTCCTGATAACTCCCATATTAACACTTCTATGAAGAGCAGGTGAGAGTAAATCAGGATAATTTGAATTGGTGTTCTGCTCTGCAGGTCCTACTGTATAATCTGTAATTCCAACAAAAAACATAATCTCATTCCTGCTAACAATTCTTACCACAGACTGATCTCCGACGGAATCCAAATGCCATGTTCCTCAGTTTAAAGGAAGAACAATCCTCTTTTTAATGAAAGAAATAGTCAACACTTTCTGCAAACATTTTGTTATAGAGTGTAATGTGTATTTGTCCGCTTATGAGGTCTGCTAAATCTTGTGTTGGTTTGATCAGGTAAAAGCAAAGTCTCCATATCTAAATGGCCTTATCATATTAAGAAGGTGACAATTCAATCTTCAGGTGTGTACGTCTTGTTGCACAGCCCACACGATTCACCTTCATCCAGAGGTAGAGCGAGGTTTAAAACTAAAATATCTGACATCAATAAATTTCAAAATTACAGAACTGTACACAATCTTCACCATGTGTTCATTTAAAAATTGACGATCTTCTCAGCAGGAAAGCCGGCATAAGATTGAAGTGCTGAACATCATTTCAGCTCAAAATCTCATTTTTTATCCATGTAAATTAACTTATATACTGCCAATAAAGTAGTAAACAACAGTTCAAGGGCAGTTTTGTGAATCTCTGTGAATAGCTCATTTAGAACATTCAATTTTTATGTCCAAATTCCAACAATACAATTCAATATGCTTAACACTTGAAAATTAATATTTTTTCATCCAGTTTTGAATATCAAAGCTTCTCACACAGGTTATTTCAATTCCAAAAGTCTCATTTCTTACACATCACTGCATTGCAAGCATTAACCTTTGCAGAGTCTAAATATACTCAAGACTATATGTATGTATAATCAAGAATCACCTTGCACTGTCAATATTTTCATGTCATGTCAAAAAGTTTTAGAACCTTATTAAACAGTCATCCATCATTGAGTATACTCAGGACAAGGCAAATACAGCTCCATATATACGCAGGTATCTCCTCTCCAAAAGCACTTAACAAGTTAATAGATTTCAATTTATTATTTTCCCTCAACATCTGATATACATCTGCGGTGTGCAAGTGGGGGTCTTAAGCAAGAGGCAGAAATTTGACATCAAACTCAGCACATTCTCCAAAATTGTGATTATTTTGAAGGTCACCGTGGCTTTGATCACTTCCAGGGTCATCTGTCATTCACGAGGGTATACTCAGGCCAACGCCCCTTCTGTGATTGGATCGTAATCCCCTAGGAATGGTTTCTTATCACCAAACACTGACCACAGTTTACCTATAAAGCTGTGTGTTTATTTGACAACTACATACCAAATTTTCTGGACACCTTTCAAAGGTAGACATAAAATATTCTAATTTAATTTCATTCCATTTAAATTTCTGCTTAAAGCTGATAATCTTTGGTGTTAACTGCTTAGGATAACCGCTGAATGGTGTATTATGCTATTCTAACAAGGTCACTTGTCACATAAGCAGTACCACAGAAACACTGGAGATAGTCCTTCAGTTGCTAAGCCTTTGAAAAGGCTAATAAAACCGATATTACAAAAAATGAAATTCAACATCAAATGCTGTTGTCCAGCAGGCTTCTTGTCATGAATATAGTCCTAACAAGTATGCAACAGCTGAAAGCCAATCCAGAAAAGAGACCTGAAACAGTCACACGTGGTCATATTTTAATGCTCCATCAATATTGACTTTACATAAAACCAAGTGCAAAGTGAGAATTTGAATAGAATGAGTTGATTTCCATGAATCTGAACACCACAATCCTTTGATCAAGTAATGCAGATATTTCATGAAAACACAGTGCAAATATTCTACTTTCTGCTATTTGAACTTGAGAATAAGGTAGTACAATGTTGAATTTTGATTTTCCGATGCCTGTGTTACATAAAACATACACTATTCCCTTGCTTTTTCATTCTCAATATTGGATGGGTGGTAGTTTTCCTAGGTAACACAAGGGGCCAATAGGAAGCCATAACTTTGTATTTATGGCAAGTTAGAGCACACACAATTTAGGAATCCAAGACCTATATTGCTCGCTTATCAGCAGGGTCCACAGGTTATTAATGCAATCATTGAAGGTTAACTAAACCAATGTGCTACCAGCTTGTGTAACATAGTCCCTTAGCTAAGAGACATTATTTTTCTTCAGCATTTCATGGCCACTGCAGACATGTGTACAGAATCCCCAAAAAAGGGCAAACATTTCTCAACATCAGTTTGCAGCTCATTATCATTTAAGCTGATCTTTTCATCAAGTTCACTGCAATGTGTCCTAATGCACCAGCTTATTGAGTTCATGTAAATATCAAATGGTATGAAAAATATACAGCTCTACCTCTTTCATCTGAAAACTTCCCCATCCATCTCGTAATACATGAAATGTACATACATGTATATCATGTGTTCTGATATCTTAGAAGTTGAGCCAATCTTGTGGAATGAAAAAGCATCATTCAGTAACCTCTACACACTGCCAGTGCTGATCAGACATATAATAGTACTATTTCAGTATAGTTCAATATCTCCTCAGGTTTCACATGCAAAAAAAAAAATTATTGGCACAAGTTTTGATGGCCATTGGATTCTTCTACGATGTACATGTATCTACGTAATTTGTCATTTTATTTTTTATCAATCTGCACAGATTGCAGTGTAAAAGCTTTCATCACTTCACACGCACTTTTAACAAATGAAATAACCTGGAAAAATCAATGAAAATCAATTGTGCAAAATAAAGCTGTGATCATCATGATTTTACAACAAAGAACCCCGCATTTTTTGGCTAAAAATCATGGTGTGATTTAGATTTAATCTAAAAGAACATTATTTGTCCAAAGCTTTGAATTAAAAAAAATGATACTTCAAAAGGTGCATTGCAAGATACAGCCATGCAGGGTATCTCCATCATCGTCTTTCTGGGCACGGAGAAGAAAAAAAGGAGAATGAATTTAAAAGTCTCCAAATTTCAAATTCTGAGAAAATTTCCTGTGATAAATTTTCTGGTAATTTAAAACTTCATCGGAAAACAGTTCAGTCCAGTACGCACTTCAAACATGACACAAATCCCCCAATCATACGCAAAGTACACGACACTGTAAGGCAACACAGCGTTTCTAGTTCACTTAAATATATTCAAGATTTACTAAAGACTGATAACAAAGCCATTTTAGAACACACAAATTATGACCCTGATTTTCAATGAACTGTACATCTTTATGGTAGGACTATAAGGACTATACTTTTATTGCATAATAGAACATATTCAACATTCCAGATACTGTCTCAATCATTCGCAAATTGTGCTCAGCCAACAAATTAGGCCAACTTGAAATATGCTAAGAGGATTCAGCGCCTTTAATCTAAATTTATTACTTTTTGAGTCTTAGCTCTAGGTACATGTAGCAGGGAACTTTATCGCTTGTCACTCTCCCTCATGAACCATAGACCTGCCCACTTCCCTATCTTTATATTATCTAATTAACACCTTTCCACTTTGGTTCAACAGTATAGTATTCTTTTCTAACAGTATCTTGTTTCATTATCATCAATCCTGTCTAAAGATTGATAAAGAATATGGTTTGAGGTATTTGTCATTTCTAGGGATTTATAATTATATTTTCAACAGTTTACAGCTACCTGCAGATCTATGGAAAGTATATCACCTGTTTATTGATTTTTCCCTCACTGCAAGACTGGTCTATATATGGATATTTGTTGGCAGTGTCTAAAGTGACATTTTCATACAGGTATACAATACAGATACATATACCTTATCACATAACTATAAGTTGATATTCACACATCAATGATTCTTTAAATTTTCACCAACCCACTCCACATGAGCAAAAAGAAATTTATGAAGAAAAAAACACCATGATAGATTTTTCCAGCAATGATTGGCTTTAGAGTGATTTGTTTGTTTCATTATGATCAAGGTAATTTCAAAATCAATTTTCCCCTTGGCACAAACAATGGAAATAACTAATACAGCATTCCACTGTCAAAGACATTGAATTCAGCTTTTTAAAAATATCAGCTTGTTGTTTTTTGGAATTACATATAACCAATTTTTTTGCATACCTTTCCAACCAAATAACTCTTCTGCCACATTAGCAAAATATGTTGGTCTGAATAAATCCGATTCGGACTTTCTGCTGGCTCTGGATCGTCTCCGTTGCTTAGAAGAAGGGTTCATCTTCTTCTCCAAAAATGTTAATAATCCAGTCAAGATTAAAAACTTCTTATTAATATGATTATGGTTCCTCCATTATGAGCTATCTCATTCCTTTAACTCTCCTAGCATGGTTATATTTTCTGAACATCCTGATATACACCATTATCAAATACTAGATTCTCTTGGGAAGCGTTGTTTGCCACATAATGTAATATCTCTTTAAGAAGTCTGCTCGTTGGAAAATCCTATTGCACATGACAATTTAAAAATCCTCCCTGTGCTCTATAATCTAACGTTCACATGCAATCTGAGGGGCACAAAACAGCTAGAAAATCACCAGAATTCCTTTGGAACATTCAATACCTGTTCAGGAATTGTTGTCAAAAGTCTCTGATCAGCATAGCTGACCCGTAAAATTGACTCTAACGGAACAGAAATAATCAAATAATAATGGCTGACCTACAGAACTGTGTTCCTGGCCGCAGAAGAATTTTGTCATTATTTGCACTCTTCTGTTGACAAAATGTATTACCAACAGGAGATCTTATACAACGGTAAATCAATTGTCAAGTACCTTTAACTTAGTACAAGTATGTTGAGCAGTCGGCACTATACAATCTAATCAGCACTGCTACTGAAAAATCAGTTCTGAAAATTCAATACAGTGAGAATAGATAGCTTGGTATTGTATCCTGAAATCCCAGCATTCAGAAACTGTGTGGGCGAGTTCCAATTAATCAGTCCAATTCAGCCACACAAAAGGACCTAAAACTGAAAGTTCCTGCTGAGGATGCAGCAAACATCAAACAGCGATGATCCTGCAGATTTAGTAGGATACTGTGATCCCGATAGTACGTTAACACCAGACAATATTGATCAATATACTGCAGTCTTTGTGTATATAAGTCTTAAATACTATACAGCATGCGAGTGACACTAGTATCCAAATAAAAAACTGAGAGTCAAAGAACATGTGTTATGTCTTAATCAATTGATTTACAAGCATAACTGATTAGTCGAACAGATCAAGCTATTTCTGGTCTAGTGGACGTCAAAATCTATTGCTTAATACGACTGGTCCCTCCCAAAATGACTGATCAACCCCAGCTATTTTAAAGTGGTTATGGTTATTTCGGGTGACACTGTATTTCCCCCGATTTATTTCAGTGTACATTTAAAAGATTTTCTGTCAAACGCACAAAAAGTGTAGCATTATGACGCTCATTATATACTAAAGCTGTTACTTGCATTAATTTGCCGTGTTATCAGTTTTCTCACAGACACTAAACAGTCAGCAGATTAACTCAGTCCTTTTCTGCAATGCAAATAGGAAAAGACGTCTCACAGACAGTAGTATATAAAGCAGTCTGTGGCAATGAATGATGCTATGTGGGTGAATTTTATTTCAGACTATGATTATTCCACACAATGTATGAATAAGGTGGGCTGAGTGGCTCAGATATCTTACAGCTTCTGCGAGCAACCAATAGTTTGCTAGTTTCAGGTGGGATCACTTGATTTTTAATGTTCTCAGACAAAGCACTTTACATAAATCTGTATCGTTGTAGTCCACTCAACTGAAAATTGGAACACTGGCCTGGGGGTAATAAAACTTCTACTGTACTCATTCTCAAACTCAGCCATGTTTGTTTTGAGTACAACTCTGAGCAAGCTCCCAGCATACTCGAAAAATCTTGAGCATGTACTTCATTTGAGTATGAGAATGATTTTATAACAGTTTTATAATCTTCACTTTTGAGCATGAATACGATTTAGAGCACAGAGTTTGAGTATGAAAACGTGCTCAAAAAGTTTTATAACCTCTAGGACAGGATTTGACTGAGGTGGAGGTAGGGTCTAGAGGGTCTGATACACAAACTAAAGAGTGAGCACCAGTCTTTATTAAACTTAACAAAATGCCTTACCATAGTACAACAGATGGTAAAAGTCATAACAATTTAAAAGAGTATTTTTATGAGTTGATGAACATTGGCTCAATTAATCCAGTGAACATGGATTTTCCCCACCCCCAGCCAATTAACACAGCAAACATGGATTCCCCCCTTTGGCCAGATTGAAGGAAATTAACCCAGCGAACATGGATTTGCCCCACCCCCGGCCAGATTGAAGGAAATTAACCCAGCGAACATGGATTTCCCCCACCCCCGGCCAGATTGAAGGACATTGTCAGTAAACATGCAATCCGATTTCTGAATTTTGATAAACCAAAAATGCGATTGTGACGAGGCAACAACTGAAGCAAATAACAATTTCTTTCCTCAGCATTAGAATTTAAGTTAATTTAATTTCAAATTCACAAAATTGAGAAAACGTTGCATTGACAAAATATCTTTTTGAAACTAGTGATGTATTGATGACTGTACATGTTATCTATATCAAAATCGCAACAAAGCACAGAACTATATGTAAATGTGGAAACCCCTAGAGTGGTAAAATTTCCCACATTGATACCCAGAGATGGAAAATACATTGTAGTTGTTCGTTACTTTATGTTTAAGGAACATCTATATATCAATGAAATATTGGAAGGGACCTAAATACACAAATGGGCCGAAAAATCAAGATTCACTGAAAAATAGTCCCTAAAACTTTACATATCATACACACCATACAGTTTTGCTTTAGTAAAAATTCATCGGCAATCAGAAGAAACAGCTTTCAGAGAAAAAGAGAGAGAATATTTTCAAAACAAAATATTTTTGTGGTTTCTCCTTTCTTATATAATAATAAATGATATGTCATGAAAAAGAATGTGTTCATAATTGCAAAATGAATGATCAGTTCAGACAACTATAATTTCGACCAGTATGTCATGAATATCCTTGCTTCAGAAGAGAATGAAAATATCATTTGCAAAATTTCTAAGGGATAATGTTAGCACAAGTGACAAAGAAGCTGATTATGCCCAAGACAATTAAGTGGTGTCGAAATGTATCATATGCAACACAAATAGTTTATATTCAATCGTAGAGAATAACACTAGGTGATAATCCAAGTCATTAGGACTTGTGTTTGAACCTTTTGTATATCATATTTATGCAATAAAATATGTTCAAATCAAATCAGCACTAACATATTTTTTTATTGTGAGAATGTGTCCAGTCTTTCTCTTACCTGGGCAAGAAATACTAGGTATTGTGAGAATGTGTCCAGTCTTTCTCTTACCTGGGCAAGAAATACTATAGGTATTGTGAGAATGTGTCCAGTCTTTCTCTTACCTGGGCAAGAAATACTAGGTATTGTGAGAATGTGTCCAGTCTTTCTCTTACCTGGGCAAGAAACATGACGGTTATGAAAGTGTCTTCCAGCCTGTAGGATGAAGTGCTGCCTTGCTGCTTCCATTAGCCTTCCTGAATTTAATCTAATGGACTTATGAACAGTTCCCTTGTCTTATCCCAGTGTAAAAAGTGGGGATTTGGCTGTATCAGACTTAAAGAATAGGACAGAGTCACTAAGGGATTGCTGGTATAAATCAAAGTATCACTAAGTCATTTAGATCACACGAATTCTTCATCTTCACTAGACAAGGTCAAAAGAATATATTGCTGGTCCATCTCTTAAAAAGATGTTAAATTTAAAGCTTACTCCGTGATGGCTGAGAGTATTACCCTCCAGAACTTGCAATCAGTCTCAGGCTTTTTTCTAAGGCTGGGGGATTTGTATCATGTATTCAAATCTGCACTACATACAAAAAAGTAAATACACAGCATTTCTCAAGATCACTGAACTAGCCACTAAGCAAGGTATAAATAGGTGTTCAATGTATATGTCAACCTTGATATCTTTTGTTCCAATATCAGATTTCCAATTGGTATTTGTTGATAAGAGACACACTAGTTATGGGTGACTATACACTATTGTTTCAACACAACCAGTCCTTGGTAAAAACAGTCATTGAAGCGGCATAAAGTTCAGGCACAATACGGTTTTCTCTCCAAACCACAAGCATTGCATAACACGCTCACTTTTTAAAACAAAATTCCTTCACAATGAGTTTTTCTGAAGGCTGGCAATGACTGCTGAGGTCATGATGTCTTTAAAAAAGGTCTGAACAATTGGAGCTTAAAAAAAACAAATATCCAAGAGAAGGAATCTTTCCGATAGTCAAGTTTATCAAGAGGACCTCTACTGTTGTACAAGAATATACATCATTGTCAAAAATTTCCATAATTTGGTAAACCACAAGCTACATATTATCATTCGGTTTAGTGTATATAGCACCCACAACTCAAGGTTGACATTCAACACAGCCTAATACAATGTACTACCAAATGGTACACAGTTCTGTTTAGTACAAATGAAATTCAGCACAAATGTTGAAATTCACCAAAAATTGGTCCTTAGAATGTTCATTGTCATCTGACCAGGTCTACCATCCATAAAAATTCAGCATAAAAGCCAGGGAGGTGTGTCCAGCATTTGACAATCCTTAACCTTTTTTTCAAATTTTACTGCAAAATCACCATCTTGCTGACTGGGTCATCTACCGAGGTCTAGATCAGTACATTTAGATATGTCACAGGACAGAGGAAGACACAATACCTAGTCTGCAGGTCTTTCTCCCTCATTAAACAGATGTGTACCAGAAGTCTTGCTTAACTGTCTCGACTGTATGTAAAACTTTCAATTATTCAGCACGTGACCGATGTAAAACAGATGATTATCTATGAAGATGGACAAAAGAACAAATATTTGACAACCCCAGCCCTTAGGACACCAGTGGTATCACTGGTCTGTCAGGTCTCCTAGTTAAATTCACACCTTCAGCATTCCTATTTCGAATGTATGGCAGTAATTTATGGCTCTTGAACAAACCAAATACACAAAATATAATGCCTAATTTGGTCTTTATAAAATCTCTAATTATATTAATTGGAAGCTTCATTTTTTTATCAAATAAAAAAAAAAAAAAAAAAAATTCCCGCAGAGACAATATGATTCACAATATGTACGAATTCGTTAAATTCTCATTAAACTTTGGTATTTGTTCAAGTGAAGTAAAAATCAATAGAAAAATTTGTAAAAAAAGGAAATTTTGGATTACAGCAACCCATCAACCTGCACCATCTGTGCTCTTCATTCAATGTGATGACTTACATACACAGGTTCTGACATCATGTCTTCATAGTGTGACAATCATTCCACTATATACATTAGCAATGAAGTATTGTATAACAAAATTAACAAACCTTGCAGTCCATGCTGTGCAACCATAACTGAACAAGCTGAAAGTCTGGATTGCAGGGCTGGTAGACAGAATGTATGACAAGAAAAATGAATGCTGATGTATCTATATCTGAATCTAAAACACCACATACAGGATGACCTTAAACAAAGCAGTTGAAATTTCAATGACTGTCCCTAACTATTTCTTGATTTTACTATTTCCCTTTAAGGCCCATCTGGAGACAAACCAGATCTAAAAAAAATGAGGTCATCAAGATGTGATTGGTCAGATAGCCAGCCTGGTGATCTGATGTAACACAGTCCTTCATAGCCCAGTGGTCTTAAGAATATGATAGTTTGACCTCCACAGTCTAAAGAGTTTGATTGGCCAGGCAGCTACAGTTTCAAACAAGCAAGTAATCCGATGAATAAAAATACTCTTAGAGAGATGAATTCATCATGCTTTCCCATGTTCTATGTACTGTAGCAAAAAATGCTCTCCTTCTGTTTTCAGTCAGCTAGCGGTTCAAAGAGTATAAAAATTGCACTGGAGAAATCACAGAAATATCATAGCAAAAACATCATCCAACCATTTTCGAGTGGATTTTCCAATCTTTGGCCTATCAAATTCTTGATTAAATGTCAAATAAATTCTATTTAACATGATCTCTCTTTGCCATAACACTCCAACCCTTACTCAACAAAAGAGTATTGGCCAAATCTTGCATTACAGGTCAAAATAAGGAGTGCTGCAAAATCCATATTTGTTTACAGAATATTTTTCACAGCGTAATTTGAAATAATATACAAAATTCTGAAATATTTACACTCCCGTTTGCTTCAGCAACATCCCTGGAGACAAACAGCATGCATAATTGTACTTCTCCAAAGCTGGTTAATAATGAATAATACAGTATCAATATTCATGGTAATGTCAGTAAATTAAATTATCATTTAGCTTTGTGTATTTATTTACCATAATAAATTGTTATATTGATCAAGTGATTGTTGAGGACTAGAGTATCAATAGACATGTAATGGCCCAGTAACGAGAGGTCAAACTCCAAATCAATCACCATTAAAGATAGCCCCTAGAAACACAATAATTCTGTCCACTCGAGCTAAAACAGCAGTGCTGGATTTTTATGTACTGAAGTCCTCTTTCATCAACCATTATTTGCAGTTGCTGTCTATTTATGACCAAATAAGTTAATCTTGTAGAAGTTCAACTTCTTCCATTTGTCAGACACACATTCTGACTGTGTATGGAATTTTGCATGTAAATATGGCTAGCTTCCAATATCTTTGTTTGATTCTCATGTTTAATACGCATTTGTTCTAATTTTCCAATGACATGCCATTTCTTTGAACTTTAGCATTAAACTGTCCTTTTCTTTAGCAACCATTGGTTCTTATCTATGGTTTACCATACCACTTGATAACTGAGAGAAGCAAATCACTTTTTGAATTCAGAAGATGGAAAATACATGTCACTGCACCTGCTGACATTCTAGAAAAGGACACAGTCAAACTGGGACATGTTAATGACTTAATTATGAAGATGAATTCAAGTGTTAAATTAATATGTCCTTTGTGAAAAAAAAATTCTGAGTGACGTGCAAGTTTAATTGAAACACAACATACCAGACTGCGAAGCTGATTGAGCTTCTATTTGGTAGCCACCGCACATTCACGAGTGCACTATTTGGCAATCAATAAAAGTTATGCAAGAAAAAGATTGTCATATCTATATTTATGAACAGTTTGTTGGTAATAAACTTTTTCTCTCTCATTGTCGTAACCAGTAAGTGATCTTTAGACTTGATGTAATAGCCCGTACTTAAATAAAAAAGTTTTATCATAAGACAGAAATATGGTAACTGTATATAAGAAATGAGTGTCTCTAGATTGTTTGTGTTGTGGGAGATGTGAAGACAACAAAGGTAGGGGATAATAAAATTATACAAAATACTCCATGCCTTCATTGTTTATATCACCCCAAAATACCTACACATTTAGGTTTCAACTTCATCAAATATACACATACATATGACTAATTTGTAACAGAATTTGTTCAAAATAATCCACATATGAATTCAGTATCAACAACAGACAGTTCAAATATTCAAAAATTTTAACATCTATATGCTGTCTTTAATATGCATAAATCAGAACTTTTTCTGTTTTCTAACAATTTCCTCTTGTCAAGAACAGCCAACTGTGTGGTATTACCACATAAATTTCAATGCAATTCAGTTATTTGTATTCAACGTTAGGGGTGCTCTTCATAGGGTTGTGTCTGTGTGTGTCAGTGTTGAGGTTGGGGGGGGGGGGGGGGGGGGGGGGGGGGGGGGGGGGGGGGGGTTGTTACCAATTATCACTGTTTCTTTATCACCTATAGTTTTAAAATCTTTAAAATATATATCAATGTAAAAATAATTTGCTTTAAACAATGTTCTATCATCACTTATCAGTACCTGCATGCAAACTAACTGAGAAAAAGTACCATTTTCCAGTACTAAATGGCTATGCATATGATGGTTGTGTGTGCATAAAATGTTATAATGATATTACTTTGACTAAGCCTGTATATCATGCATATTTAACATGATTTTAAGCTTTTAATATTTTGGAAGTTATAACTTTTGCAAATTGCACACAGGATTGAGCAAGGGAATAATTCTTCAAATATATATCAAAACTGACAGAATTCAAGAGTTCACACTGTAACTTTTCTAGGGTACTGAGAGATACTTCTCAAATTTAAAATAAAATTCATTTAGTGTTATCTTCCTCAAAACATTATTCTGTGCTGATTAACGGTACCTGCCAATAATCACTACCCTCTTAGTGTGTCTTCAACTCTTTTCTCATACATTTAGTTCAAAATCAACAATATGATTTCTGAATTGGCATTCATTTTGTTTGGTGGAAGTATGGGCAGGTGTGGTCAATTTCAGTATTTACCTTTTAAACCAAACATTTCCTGAACGAAATATCATTTAATCTTTAATTTATAGAGCGAAAATATGAACCCCCATCTACAGCCATGAAGAGTTTAAACAATCATTTCATCATAAAGCTTTCACCTATAAGACACATGTCTGTGGAGGTAAAGTTACCAGTATCTCTTACCTTTGATGTTGAGGGTGTTTCCTCCCAGCAGGAAAGACTCACAGTCCAGAGGTAAAGGAGTTTTGGAGGCCTCCACAAACACATTAATTCGATTGATGTCCATACCCCGCCTTTCTAGAATGGACTGTATGGCTGCCCTGAAAAATTTAATTTATATCCAGCAAATTAATAGCATGGCATACTGGGCTTAATCTAATCTAAAATGTCTGAGAGTCTTTCTGTGTCCATATTGCTAGTGCACGTGTAAACATATATATAAATGACCAATTGTGTTTTAATTCTACAAAACAACACATAAAGAAAATTACCAATATTATTATTGCATATCTTTGCTAAATATCAACCCAGATTTAATAGAAAAACAAGAAAGACGAAAACAGTTTACAGATAGATCCTCCTAACAAACAAGTGCCGGGTGTGTTGGTACTGTGTAGCAGGAATTTAAATTCCCTATATTCGCAGAAATTAAAGTCATGCAAATTCAACATGCAGTGAATAATTCTTCAAAATTTGATGAAGATATATAATACCTCTTACAGTCACTGCATTTCTATTCAAAGCTTATTTCCAGAGTGAAGGTTTCCCTCTTCTGAGATGTTTTTCGGTATAGACAAAGTTAATTTCAAATTAGTACTATCACTTACCATTAACACTTTTCGAGCAATCCTCACATTGTTGATTAAAACTGACAACAGGTGATAATTGGAGACAGTTACACATCAACTCACCCTTAAGGTTCACACATACACAGATGTAAGCTACTCACACTGAAGGTTCACACATACAGATGTAAGCTACTCACACTGAAGGTTCACACACACACACACACACAGATGTAAGCTACTCACACTGAAGGTTCACACACATGTGTAAGCTACTCACACTGAAGGTTCATTCACACACACACACACATATAGGTGTAAGCTACTCACACTGAAGGTTCATACATAAAGATTTAAGCTACTCACACTGAAGGTTCACACATACAGATGTAAGCTACTCACACTGAAGGTTCACACACATGTGTAAGCTACTCACACTGAAGGTTCATACACACAGATGTAAGCTACTCACACTGAAGGTTCACACACATGTGTAAGCTACTCACACTGAAGGAAAGGGTCACATACAAATACAAAGATGTAAGCTACTCAGTGACACACTGAAGGTTCACACACACAGATGTAAGCTACTCACACTGAAGGTTCACATACACATATGTAAGCTACTCACACTGAAGGTTCACATACACAGATGTAAGCTACTCACACTGAAGGTTCACATACACATATATAAGCTACTCACACTGAAGGTTCACATACACAGATGTAAGCTACTCACACTGAAGGTTCACATACACAGATGTAAGTTATTCACACTGAAGGTTCACACACACACACACACACAGATGTAAGCTACTCACACTGAAGGTTCACACATACAGATGTAAGCTTCTCACACTGAAGGTTCACACACACACACACACACACACACACAGATGTAAGCTACTCACACTGAAGGTTCACATACACATATATCAGCTACTCACACTGAAGGTTCATTCACACAGATGTAAGCTACTCACACTGAAGGTTCACATACACAGATGTAAACTACTCACACTGAAGGTTCACACATACAGATGTAAGCTACTCACACTGAAGGTTCACACATACCGATGTAAGCTACTCACACTGAAGGTTCACATACACACACACAGATGTAAGCTACTCACACTGAAGGTTTACATACATACAGATGTAAGCTACTCACACTGAAGGTTCACACACAGATGTAAGTTACTCACACTGAAGGTTCACACACAGATGTAAGCTACTCACACAGAAGGTTCACACATACAGATGTAAGCTACTCACACAGAAGGTTCACACATACAGATGTAAGCTACTCACACTGAAGGTTCACACATACCGATGTAAGCTACTCACGTTAATGCTCTGTATGATCACACCCATGACCAATGAATGACCAACCATGTATTGTATAATGACTTTTGAATTATTTTGAATTTATAACTTTATCCATCTTGATAACACACAATCTCATTTCATATATAAATTTCAATGTATTTAAAGTAGCGGAGCTGTAAATTGTCTCGCTTCTTTCTGTTATCACAATGTATTTAAAGTAGCGGAGCTGTAAATTGTCTCGCTTCTTACTGTTATCACAATGTATTTAAAGTAGCGGAGCTGTAAATTGTCTCGCTTCTTACTGTTATCACAATGTATTTAAAGTAGCGGAGCTGTAAATTGTCTCGCTTCTCACTGTTATCACATATTTGTGTGTGGTTGTGTGATTTGACTCCTAATTGATTTGGATTCGTGGGGACTGTCTGATTTGGAGGGATTGTTTAATTTGGATTCGTGGGGACTGTCTGATTTGGAGGGATTGTTTAATTTGGATTCGTGGGGACTGTCTGATTTGGAGGGATTGTTTAATTTGGATTCGTGGGGACTGTCTGATTTGGAGGGATTGTTTAATTTGGATTCGTGGGGACTGTCTGATTTGGAGGGATTGTTTAATTTGGATTCGTGGGGACTGTCTGATTTGGAGGGATTGTTTAATTTGGATTCGTGGGGACTGTCTGATTTGGAGGGATTGTTTAATTTGGATTCGTGGGGACTGTCTGATTTGGAGGGATTGTTTAATTTGGATTCGTGGGGACTGTCTGATTTGGAGGGATTGTTTAATTTGGATTCGTGGGGACTGTCTGATTTGGAGGGATTGTTTAATTTGGATTCGTGGGGACTGTCTGATTTGGAGGGATTGTTTAATTTGGATTCGTGGGGACTGTCTGATTTGGATGGATTGTTTAATTTGGATTTGGAGGGACTGTCTGATTTGGATGGATTGTTTAATTTGGATTTGGAGGGACTGTCTGATTTGGATTTGGAGGGATTGTTTTATTTGGATTTGGAGGGACTGTCTGATTTGGATTTGGAGGGATTGTTTGATTTGGAGGGACTGTCTGATTTTGAATTTGGGGGTACTGTCCGATTTGGATTCGGGGGGACTGTCCTTTTTATGCTGTAGTACATACAACTCAAAACAAATATCTTCAGTTTTAATACATGCACAAAACACATACCCATAGGTATAATAGAGATGTACATATGTATTTATTAGAATAGCACCGCAATTTAGAAAAGTGAAGAAGAAAATGATGTGTACTGTAGAGATTATTTATTTCATGCGTGTGATCACTTTATAGTGGAATAGGTATGTTGTTAAAATTTAAATCTTTGGATTTTGAAATTGATAAATTGAAATAGCTCATGGAAATCATAGATATAGTTTTTATATAACTTTTTTCTTTTCCGCGATTTCATATGGCTGTGATTTGCTTCAACATGAGAGAGTCACGATTTTTTCCGACTGTGATTTTAACCTGCTATTCAGTATCTCCTAAAGTAGAAACATTATAGATAAATATTTACGTTTCCAATGTTTTTCCTCTGCTATCTAAATACAAATTGTAATGATAGCCATTTCCTCATGAATGCACTGCTGTTGTGAACAAGGTGCATATGAATCTTGATAAAATAGTATGACTGGGAATTCTGACAGATATGACAGTAGAATGCAAGTATAAGAAATAAATTTCATTTTTAAAAATATACGAGGGTATGTACCACAATGCTTCACGCCGACGTACTTTTCATACTGCGCTAAAAAGGAAATTTATTTCTTAATCATTCATACCAAACAATTGGCAGGGTGCATTGGCATACCTTAAACTGATGCCCCGAACAGCAGCCACCACTTCTAATTCGTTATCATCGATGTCTACAAATCTCAAGGTGAAGCATTCGTCACTTATGACAGACTGAAAGAAACATCAATGCAAATTTTCCACAAACTCAAATACAATATCTTAAATAACAGTCACATGTCAACATCATTCTGGGAAAAGGTGTTTTTTAAATTCAAGGTATGTTTAAATACTGTTACAGGTGTGCTGGTACTATTTACACAACCTTAATGCACTTTTAGATAAAATAAATTAAACTGAATCTTCAAACGTGGCATATATGGGAAAAATCCATGTCTATAATTTTTTTAATTCAATCTAAGTGCATACAAAAAGAAATCCATCTTGAGGAACATGAGTTGATATAATCTGTACCTGCACAAACCTTGCACAATCAATTACAACTAAAATTTTATGTGACGATTGAAACGTAATAGCTGGATACTGTCGTTATGTGCATTTCAGCACCAGCTAATGATAAAAGCTTCACAAACACAAGCTGTTGTGAATTACATTTTACTATCTCAAAAGTTTCACAAAATTTATCAGCCTTTGAAGCTTTTACCCCAAACTTCCGTTCACAAACAAAAAGAAGTGTTAGTGACAGAATTAATGACTAGGTAGGTAAGTTTGCCAGATGTCAACCAGGTACATGTGCACATTATTTTCATATTTCATACTGCATGGTATACTTGGTAGTATATATATATAATATACATAATTAAATGTGGATAATGGGTACTTAGTCATTGTTGGATATATTTTTTCTACTTATTACCTATACTATGGACTTTTTCTGCAATTTCATATATACATTTTCACACACACACACACACACACACACACACACACACACACACACACACATATATATATATATTGTAATATATTTAAAATTTTAACTTTGTGTACTGTTTATTCTATTTCTTTTAATATATATTTCTATATATATATCAAGGAAATAGCAATAAACTCTTAAATGAACATAACTGCCTTATTTAAAGTGAAGAAGTATTTGAGATAATGCATAGAATATTTCACTTTATTTGGATACCCACTTCCGCCCCTACCCGAGGTTGAACTCATGACCTGCGGAACCAAATCTCCTAGCAGCATGTAACCAGCGCACTAGACCGCTCAACCATCTAGGCAAGTCTAAAAAAAACTAGCTTTCGATGATGATGGAATTCTCGCCACGCTGTCACACGCTACATGGTCATTGAAAATGGGATACATATATAAATAGAAAAATATATATCCAACATTACACATATGTGTTATATATATATATTCTTAATCAGTTGATTGTATTAAAAGTGCATTTGGATGCAAGAAGGTTACAGAAAGGGTACAAGATTAAAATAGAAAGTTAGTATATTTCACATAAGTTACTGAAGGATTACCCTATAGCCATGAACCAAAACTACTGGATACATACACTTTGACTCTAAACATGTATACTCAATAGAGATGAAATAAAGACGTCATTTATGTACACGTGAAATAGCAGGATATGTCTTTTGAATTTTCTTATTTCCTACATTCAAAAACCTGGATTAATTTAGTGATACATGAATTAGACACTATGTGATATGCTTTGTGGTGTAATTGCTCTAATGACATATATATGAGACATAATATTCTACAATGGACACCTTTGACTGTTTGCGCAGCCCTCCTGAGAAGTCCTCAGACATACGTCTGAACTCGAGATCAATCTCCTCCTCGTCTGAGTACAACTCACTACTGCTGTGATGTAAATCCTAGAATTAAGGAAGTAGTTGGGATCAACAGAAAGTGAGGAGTGTGGATCAAAGTTTTGTGGAGGTGAGGTTAGTATGTAACAACAGATTCCCACTGCAAAGTATAAACACCTTTGAACCACTGTAAATAATGTAGTTATGTTTTTACATGGAAAAAAGCAAACAATAAACGTACTTTACACTTTAAGCATTTTACAATATTAAATTCTTCAAGAAAGATAACTCTCTTTTTTTCCTCTTCCAAAGCACCCATAAACTCACGTCTGTGTGTCTGCGTTTCAACTTCAAGGCTTTTTTTCTCTTCAGCTTAAGCTCGGCTGCTGAGGGTGTGGGAGGGGGCCGAAACCTAAAACATATAAAGTTATTTGGTAACTAGATAGGTGATTTTTATTCTTGTCCATGTTCCAAACCTTAAAGCTTTCAGTAAACTATGACAGTTAATGAGGAATTCAGAACAGCATGCAGTCTTCCTACATACTGATAACGAAAATACACTACACTGCTGATACAATCATTTTGAAATACCCCACAACAAAATTTGTAATATCTACACTTTTAGTCATCAAATTAACCAATTTAGCCAACAGTTGAAAGATGTGACCTTAGAAGAAGAAAAAAGCCTAGTCATTCAGAAAACTTACTCTTGGACCTCTTTCTTTTGTATATAGATTCCATCTAGCACATCTTCATCTTCTGGCTCTGTATGACGACGATTCAGCTCCAAATGAGACTTCTCCCGAGTGCCCAGATTGGGAGATGATGCCCCTCGGCCAAGCTGAGCCAGACCTACAAATTCATGCCCCAATTACTGACGTTATCCGACACAGCCAGAAAACGTCCCAGAAACACAATGACTTCACCACCATGCCACCTCCACTGTCACAGAAAACTAAACACCGATTGCAACACTTGACAGTCTTGACTTCCATTTCACCCTGGGAAATCAACTGGATAGATTTACAGTCATGAAAGGAGTTATGAAGCTTTTGTACACATGTAAGGTCTGATTCATAATGATATGGTTTACATGCTGTGGGCTTTCAATCCGATATGGGATACTATCATTTATATTCTTAATAGTAAAAATGTTCAGGTAAAGGTGTCACCTATTGGAAATTACTTATAAAACTACAGGGCTTTAAAACAGGTTATCATTCCAATTATCCAGAGGTATACAGAGTTTATTCTTAGCAGTCTATTATTTTTTTTGGGGGGGGGGGGGGAAGGGGATTGATATTTTGAACAAAGTAACCCCTTGTGACAATGTTTACAAAGAGTTGTTCAAACTCTGCAAAATTGTGACAACCTGAAAACTGTCTGAGTAATATAACAAACATTAAGTCTGTCAAAACTGTCGATAATAGCTCTCTGACCTCCAAAGTTACTAATATTTATCATATTTTTGCTTATCTTTCAGTCTGACATTATATGGTTTTAAGCTTTGTCAATATCTCACCTTGTTTACTGTTAGTTGTATGCAAACTTTGTCATTGCTTTCCTATTCTTGAGATAATTATAATCTCACAACCCTTACCATAGAGATGAATTTCTCCCCACTTCAATGTTGCCAGTGATTTTTTTTGTTTTTCAAACTACCACCCCTCCCTTTGAATTGGGAAAAATTAGCGACATTTTCCTCAAATTGGGAAAAATCATTCATAGTACATTAAAATGGTAAAGATGCATAAAATAATCAAATAACAATTTTTTTGTTTGAGGTTTATTTCAGATCTGATTTAAAATCATAAAATAAATAATTATTTAACATTAAATGTGTATTGGAAAGCACACCTTGTATAGATATTATTTACTTTTTCTAAGAAATACTTATTGTCTAATTTCATAAACAAAATGATAAATTATTAATTCACCAGCATTTGTACCCATAATCTTGTAAATATTATATTAATAATCAAGTTTCCAGAATGTCTCTCCTGTTTGTATTTTTCAGATTTTAGTAAAACCCTATACTGTTGGCCACTTCCTGTTATTAGCCTGACCCTACATATAATGGCGGTCAAACTAAATTGTCAACAATAAAATATGGCTTAATGTGTATCTGGAAACTATATACTTTGCTGCATATCTGCTTATATGGATGCCTCTATTGTTTTACATATTCTTTACAAAACCTTTTGCATGTGCAGTGGTTTGGAGAATAAAACTGAAGAAAAAAACGTATTTACTCTTTGTCAGCAATATACAGTAACCTTTTTTTTAAATGGCCTAATTTCCCTAGATTTGAAATTGGGAAAAACATACATATATAATTGGGAAAAAATAGCTAATTTTAGTGAGGGAAAACAGCTGAATATCGGTGGCATTTTGGCCCAAAAAAATCACTGGTAGCATAAATATTATCAAATTATATCAAATCCAATGAATTATAGTACAAGGAATAAAAGTAATTTCTTCTCATTTTATATGATATAAAGTAAGTTAGGACAGTTTACACTTTTTTACTACATATCTAGTAATAAATACAGGTTCTTTACATATGCGATAATTATAAAGCTAACTTTACAACAGCTGTATCAACCCTCGAGGACTGATACGAATTCTGTAGATCCGATACCCTGTATCAACCCTCGAGGACTGATCTGGATTCTGTAGATCCGATACCCTGTATCAACCCTCGAGGACTGATACAGATTCTGTAGATCCGATACCCTGTATCAACCCTCGAGGACTGATACGGATTCTGTAGATCCGATACCCTGTATCAACCCTCGAGGACTGATACGGATTCTGTAGATCCGATACCCTGTATCAACCCTCGAGGACTGATACGGATTCTGTAAATCCGATACCCTGTATCAACCCTGCAAAGAATGTATCAGAAGCCAAATTCGTTCATTTGTCAAAAACTACCTTATTACATGCACTATTGTTAAAAATTTTTGCATGATCAAGATTTTGGTGTCAATGGAAAGGTCTTGCCATGAGAAATACATATACCAAACATGAAAGCTTTACCTCTTATGGTGTAAAAGATATGACTATGCAAGGTTAAACTTTTTTGCCACAGACAGACACACGGACAGGCCAAAAACTTATATGCCCCCATACCTTAAATTCCAGGGGCATATATATATATATATATATATATATATATATACACACACATATATATAATAATACACACACATATATATACATGTATAAACTGACAAATGAAGTCCTACCAAGTTTCTTCTTTGGTGCATCGAGGACAAGATGATTGCTGTTTTGATGGCTTCCATGGATATGTTTGTCACATGGTTTACACATGAGGAGAGGGTGTCCTCCATTGCTCTCGGAACAGTCAGGATGGTGACAAACCTACAAAATGATTGATAAAGATCGTGAGAATTGTCAGTACACAAAATCGTGTACACCTTCCTTGCATCCAACAAGGTTTCAAGCTTGAAATATACCTGCTTTTGTATAAAATCTTTCAGCTGAGCAGAATGCGCTCTCCTTTTACAAAAATAAGGACATGGGAGCAAATTAAAAGTCTTAATTTACAGAAATACAGAAAATCATCCTTTTTATTGCATAAAATGTTCTGCAGCCTTTACAAAATATACACGGTTTAAAAAATCTTTGAATATAAAACATCTCTTTCTATAAAAATCTCACAATAATGGAAGTACCTACCATAGCCTGAAATGACTCTGTAACAGTACAGCTTTCCCCTCCCCCTTTCTGGGGTTGTATGTCAACCACTGTCACTGTGACCCCATAGAAACAAGGTTCACTCAAAGCTTTCACTATATCAGATTTCCTGCCTTTCTTAACTTCACAATTATCAATGTTGAACCTAACTCTTTTTGATACAGATCCTTTGCCATCTTTAATAATCCCATTCAAATGATCCAAACTCTTTTGTGATTTAATTAGTAAATCACATGTGTTATCAGGCGACCCATTATTTGGTGAGTCGCTGGTGTTATACGGCGAATGTCTATTTATAGTATCACTAGTGTCCTCTTCATCAGTTAAATCATGTTTAATCGTGGTGTACGGATGCTCTTTATCGTCGTGCTCACGCTCTATAACGTAATCTAACGCCTCCAGCACTGAGCGAAGATCCTGATTTTCAGTCTCTCCATCACTGCAGGACGATGAAGAATTGTGCTCCAGAACCATAGAAAGGGGAGAGGGATTTCTATCAGATTCTGGAACTGACAGAACCTCTTTGTCCTTCCTATTTTCAGTGGTTGGGGAAAACAAGTCATCATACACTGATACAGGGGAATTCGGAAGTCCACTGTCTGGGGATGAAGATAACAGCGGACTTCTTACTCTCTTCTGTTCACTGGCCAATTTCAATGGACTTTTTCTTCTAGGCCAAGAAAAGCCATATTCCAATATTGGAAGAAAAAAGTTCAAGGGGGATGTTGGTCTGCTGTTACTTAAAGGGGGTGTATCAACATTGTCGTCATCAACACTGCTATTGGTCTGCAACTGATAAATCTCCGAGGAGGAATGGCATTGACGTGTAAGTTTGATTTTTTTCTTGGAAACCGATTTTTCTGGAGATGACAATTGACGGGCTGCCTGGACTTTGATCTTCTTTGGCTTGCTTTTCTTGGGCATCCTGATCCAGAAAAGTATTGGTGATCAGCAGAACCTGAGCAAGATCACTCATAGGGATCAGTACATTCCTTACATTTTCCAATAGCATTGCCACCAATCACAATTAATAATTATCCAATACTATTTCATCAATTTTTAAAATAGCATCTCCTTATTTGACCAGATGGCCATCTCTACGAATTGACTTTTGGATAAAAAATTTTGGAAAGCTTAGAACGGTTATAATAATAGATATCTTAGGATAAACTCTCACTGATGAGTTTACAATGTTCTACAGATTTATTATCCCTAAATCCCTGGGGAATGTCAACCCATTGAAAGCACTACAATGACTTTAATCCATCAAATATCAAAATCCAATGATAAGCTGTCAACAACAGATTAGCAAGCCATTCAAAATAAGTCAGTATGTCATAAAGTTCATTCAATAATTTTAACCATGGTCAGATCACAGAAGACACATTCCTTTTAATCCAAGTCTTTCCATAAATATATATTAAATATGTCTGAACCAAACCTCCTTAAGTTTGCCCATCAGAAATTCATCAGTTTCATTTGTATATTAAGGTCCTGTCTTACAGATTCTCAACAAATTCAAACACATCTCTACCAATCTGATTGGCTGTCAATCCAAGGAACTTTGACAAAATACAGAAGTAGTACCACATTTAAATGAGTATAAAATTAGCTGTTCATTGACCACATTACCTATAACCCTATACCTTGCTAACATTACCTCAAGTGACCACCACAAGACCATTTCTATTTCAGAACTAACCCCACATTGCTATATTTATACACATGGAAGTATTCCGATACATACAATACGAAAACTTCACTCGAGTGCCTTACACAAAGTATGTCATTTCTTGGGATTAAAACTCTGAATGAACTGCTAACAGTCTTGACAATTCTATCGTCTTATTCTGAAGCTGTCTGGAAGATTCAATTATATTAAGATAATGGAGTTTTGAATGCAATGTGACATTTCATACGTATTAATTCAATTTTCGGATTCCGAGTAGCTCTAACCTGCAAAGAACATCAATCCTGCTCACCTATCTTAAAAGTGGTAACTGGTAACATTCTGTAATTCAAGAAATCATGTAATTTCAATAGCAAGAAAGATACCAGTTATATCTACCAGATGAGCAGGCCTATCGTATACAGGTGATTAAAATCTCTAATCTACCTGTAGTATGACTGTTTTCCCTGTCAAAATCATTTATGGTTCTAGAGCATTGCCTTTTGGAAGCGAAAGTAAGTTAGTCTGCAATAATATGAATTATAATACAAATATAAACTGTGTACCTACATGGATCCAAATGTCAAAGTCTCTCCAAACATTATTCCATCTTTTTCATCACATGACACAATTTTGTTTGAATATTCAAATTTAAACCTATAAGCAATTTTTTCCACAATCCAAACACCCCTTTCAAGAAATCCTAAACAGAACCTCGCTGAAAACACACTTTCCACAAAGATTCACCCAGTAAAACAGTCTAATATTTCATTACTTCCCCAGTCAATGGAACTGACCTGGATATGAAAACATACCCCTAATTACCGCACCTACAAAGACATGTGGCACCTGCTTCACACTACCTTATAGAAGCTATGAACAAGATACACAGGAATAAAACGGTTTGCTAACCTCACTGATCAATGCTGAATAGGCTCTTATCTTGTTAAATCCTCCTTCTCAACATCTTTATTCCTGGTCTGAGTTCATAAGATGCAAACAATGGACAATGTTTTCGGGAGATCGAGTTATTATTCCACATCATAATCATCGCTGTTTATTCAGATAAAAGATTCCCCATCAACTGTCATCTTTTGAGAGGACCATAATCCAACCATACCTATCTGTTATATAATACAGCTTGTCATAATCCATCCACACTTTTGTTGACTATCTGCAAAGGTCCTCCAATAGATGACTAATTGTTTAATAAGACTCATCTCATTTAATGAAAGTTAGCAAAATCCCATAGAAGAGGGGGATTTAAATTTACAAATGATTCCTGCTGGGCCGTTTTATAGTTCTCCAAAAAGGTACGTACCACTATTTAAACCAGGGCTGTGTCATCCAAGAGGAAATAGGGTGTGGTAGACCCTGTAATCACTGATCTCACTTTTTTGCTGAAGTTTCTGATATTTGGACATGAATATCAAATGAACATGATTCTACCCTCTGATAAATTTTATGTGGACTTCAAAAGCTAACTCCAGAAATTATGGTAATTGATAAAAAACCACATTGGGGTAGACGTTGTTTGTATGTGTGTGTGGATTTATTCATTGCTGGCAATCAGAAGCTCAATAGAAATCAAGGTGAACTACTGAATCGTGGCAACGCACAAGACCGACTTCCGATGAAGATTGGAGGTGTGGCTCTTTCCAGAATGGTTTCTCCATTATACCAGTGTTTATCAGTACATGTCCCTCTTTTGTTCTACCGTCTGCAAACAAAAGATGAACCAGGTGCACATTCAGTTTTTTTGTGAGTGCTGAATAGAGTAGAATAGAGTAGTCTACACCCTGCTCATTCATTTATCAGGTATCTGTTTGCCAAGATCTGTTTCTTATACAAATGTTTGTGAAACAAGGTACTTCAACGGCATTGAAAGGCAGTCTTAAATTGACTGGACTTCACTCCTTTTTCAGTTACATTGATTAAAGTTTCTGACAACAGGTCGTGATCCTTGAAATTGTCTAATATGAAAAGCTTATTTGCATGCATTTCATTAAAATGAATATCATGCGTATTAGTTCAGTCATATCTTCATATAGATCTATTAAATGATAAACTCTGTTCTTTAAAAGACATTTTAACAGGAACTTAAATGCCACTGAGAGGAATCCCAGATACCATCTTAACATTTGTGTAATTGCAGATCATCATCCATAAATCTGAATTTTATCACACTGGCCCAGCTTATCACTCATCAACAATAAAAAAATAGATGGTGAAAGTGTTTTTAATAACTCATTAAAATTCAGAAGGTAGTAGCCTAACAAACTTACATGACTCATGACACAATGGTGTCTATAAGATAATGCTGACACAGCTGAACAGAGTTACACCCTCCCGGACCAAATAATCCTCAAGTCTTCTAAAATACATTGAATTTAAGGATGTACGTGTTGTATCTACGTGTTGTATCTACGTGTTGTATCTGGCATTGTCTCTAAAACTGTTTTTTCATCTCGATATGAGGAGTTCTTGTATGATTTCCGAAATTGGTTTTTGAAAATTTTATATTGTAGTAATATTACCATACTTTGTATTTTGGAAGGGGTGCCTCAGTGTATAACTCAGATAATATGTAAATCTAGTAAACAAAACAATGACAAAATCTTTGTTTGCCAGATCATTTTCTTATGAATGAACGGTCGGATTAACAGTAAAATGCAATTTGTAATGCCAGCTTTGCTAGCCTTCAAGTATGAATTTAACAACACATGCTACAAACTTTTTTTCAATGATTCTAATATCTGTGACCTTGCCCAGACTATGATTAATATTTCTGTGACCTTCTTGCCCAGACTATGATTCTTATATCTGTGACCTTGCCCAGACTATAATTCATATTTCTGTGACCTTGCCCAGACTATGATTTTTATATCTGTGACCTTCACCAGATTATGATTCTTATATCTGTGACCTTGCCCAGCCTATGATTCTTATATTTGTGACCTTGACCTGACTATGATTCTTATATATGTGACCTTGACCAGACTATGATTCTTATATATGTGACCTTGACCAGACTATGATTCTTATATATGTGACCTTGACCAGACTATGATTCTTATATCTGTGACCTTGACCAGACTATGATTCTTATATCTGTGACCTTAACCAGACTATGATTCTTATATATGTGACCTTCACCAGATTATGATTCTTATATCTGTGACCTTGCCCAGCATATGATTCTTATATCTGTGATCTTGACCAGACTATGATTCTTATATCTGTAGATTATGATTCTTATATCTGTGACTTTGATCTAATTTATGAACTTTAGAATAGAATTGTAAATGATCTTTATAAAGGATCAACTTATATAAGTTTCAAACTCACTTCTTATCACTTAATTCATTGGCTTCAATTGATTTTTGAAACCTTTTTAAACCATACACTTTACTTGGATGAGAATGATACAAACTATATGCTCTTCCAATTGACATTTAATAGTCCAAGAGTATGATAAAAAATTACATTTTTTTAGTTGATGTGGGTATCAACAAAAATCTTTCAACTATTCAGAATCACTGATTCACCATCAATGCAAAAAAAAAAAAAAATGAAATGATTTCAGTTTGAATTTTCTGTCTTAGATAGACTTTTATACACTCATGAATGCTTAAGTCTACACTCTGAAATATTCAATTCACTAGCATCTTTTATGAAAAACAGACAAGTGACCATCCATGAATATATTCTCTAGAAATTTCAAACAAAAGTACCAGAATACATAGTCTAGTTTACATAGAGCCGCCCTCAATGTCCTGTATTGTATTGTAGCCGTGAGCTACACTTGATCTTCAGTTTATTGATAAAATTTGAATAGCAGGTAAGCTACAGTATAAGTAAAAAGTTTTCAGAGAAGATCAAACGAGAAGAGTTGTTTTTCTTCAGCCAGCTGTTTGGTAATTGGACAAATCTCTCTACACCCATACAAAGGAAAGATGATCATGGTTTAACAAGGGATCTCACACTTGAGAAACCATCAATGTCATGTTTACGCAGTTTTTACAGAAACCCATCTTTTTCTGATGTTTCTAATAAAACGCTATCACTATGTAAATATCATATTCTTTCATCTTATGCAATGTAAAATTCTATCAATTTTATCTGTTAAATGCAAATTCAAGTTTTAAAATTAACCTTTTTGACGATTAAATCGAATAAATGTTCTCTTTAAACATTAGTTTAAAATTCAACGCAGTATCATCTGCAGCATGCACTGTATCTCCTGGTGTGTCAACAATAGTCAGGTCTTTCAAACTCTGACAGCATATTCTGACAGCCATGTTCATCCCCCTAATCTTTCCATTATTGAACTGACCCAAACCTGTAGCTTTTTGTAGGAAAACATGTTCACATGCCACTTTAAGAAGCATACATTTAACATGCGATACCATGGGACCACTGACAGCTATTCATTTCCATTCTCCAATTTCAACCAATTCTTGGTCACCCATGTTGGCCTTCATCTTTCAATTCAGCCCAGAAATGTGTATTCCCATTTTTATGTCAACAACCTTTTCGCATTTTGGCAAAACATAAATGCCTTTCTCTAGTTTCTCTGTGAAGTATTCTTTCAGAAGATTTATGTCTTAGCCTCCTACCATTAAGTCCTCAATATGAGATTTCTCACTTTCTTGTTGCAGTGTTTGAAGTATTCAACTTTTTAATCAGAGAATGCAATAAACCAATAAACATTGCTCAACGTCCAAGAGAAAAGATTGAAGGAAAAAAACACCTCTCCTTTTCTAACTAGTTTTGATGTGAACTATCTTGTGTGACTAAAAACGCTAAAACCAAATCCAGCCCAACAGGTTTTTTCCTTTGTTAACCTAAATTGATTCTTTGTGAATGGCAGCAAAACTACTTATCTCAGTCTGTGAAGGTGTTTGATAGTTATTATTCTGTTGTTTTAGATCACCAGAACACATCTTTTTTGCCCCACTTGGGTTTTGCCCTGGACCCATTGGGGGCATCTAAGTGGTCCCCAGAACCCCTGTCTAATTGGCATATATACATCAAACTTTGGCTATAGCTACACCACAGTATGTGGTATATTCAAATTTTCAAACTCAAAATAACTGTAGGGGATTGCTTTAAAGGGACTTAGACTGAGACTGTTGTGAATAAAATTTCAACATCAGAAGATATCCTCAAATTCAATGATCTTTCAATATGGCACGTTATCCTATACAGTAAAACTCTGATATAGCGAATTTCTGCAGACACTCTGCAAAAATTCGCTATAAGCGTAATTCGCTTTACGTTTATAGCGAATTCATAATTAAAATATAACGAATTCGTTATAAAACTGATTTGTTCTACATGTATATCAGTTGCATAAGAAAGCAGCAATCAATATACTTGAGTTTGTATTGTCTCTAAGAAAAATTAAGCCTATGTATTTTTGAGAAGAAATATTTTTGTACAAGATATATACACACTGATTTATATATGATAATTTATATCTAGGGATTGTTAAGTCACGCAAGAACATGCCGAAAGAAAAATATCAACAAAATTATGTGCAATACATACAAACAGTATATCGCAGTTTTCATTTACTTGTTGCTTTACACAAATAAATGAGTGTACGATATAATAAATGCAATCAAACTTCAAATTTAATTAACGAGAATAGTAAACAAAACTGACAATATATTTGCTAAATGTAGGTGTAAGTATTGTTTTGCGTTAACAAACTCTTTTTGAAAAAATACAAAAAGAAATTTCGTAATAAGCGATTATTAAAATTCACAAGTTTAAAAGGGGAAAAAAATCGTTATAAAAGGTGATTTTTACGTTCATTTTTAATTTAAGGGAAATATGAATTTACTTCGTTATATCCTTAAATTCGCTATATCCGTGTTCGTTATAAACGCAGATTTTTATATAGAATATATAAAGAATTTACCGGGGAAATCGATTTCACTTCGCTAAAGCCGTAATTTCGCTATATCCATGTTCGCTATATTCGAGTTTTACTGTACTTCGTAGTATTCATACCGATTTTACAGTGTGCAGTATGGATGATGTCACAATAGCCAATATCAACGACCAGTCCGAAAATCCAGCATGCAAAAATGCATATTATCGATTCGGAAATGATGTATTTTCTTATAACACCTCTAGATTTACTCGCTTCTTACCTGACGACAACAAACAATATGGAGGGAGAAGGTGCAGATGCATGAATGTTTAGACAAACTGACGCTCTTGTTGCACACATTACAAATGATATACCAGTACCATCATCAGAAAACGTTTCATCTTAATCCCTTGTGTAGTTTCAGAGACCACCCCCAGACAAAAAAGTGATGTCGAAAAGTAAGAAGAAACAGAGTAAAAACAACTTTGTTTGGGGGAAAATAATAAAAAAAGATAAAGTATATTACATGCAACAAATTTTCCTTGATCTACCTTTAAAATGTAAAAATTAACCCGCATGTGGTGAGTGGAATACCATTATGTAAATTAGCTTTCAGACCACATCAGATAAAATATTCCTCTAGAAAAACACCATACAGTATGTATACAACATTTAAGTAAATGATAAATAGAATTTCCATCTTCGGGCTCATATGGGACCATTCAGGCTGATATGGGACCACTTGGGCTGATATAGGGCAACTTGGGCTGATATGACATATGATTGCGCCCATGACAAAAGGTCCTTATGGCTTATTTAAGAGAACAAAGAAATAACGTCACAAAGATTTGACGTTACGTAGGCCTAGAGTGCCATACGTAAAGATGCATATGTACACGCACATGATTCAAAACCACGTGTTAGATTTAATCATATTTATAAGATATGCACGCTTTAAACCAAACCAAAAAGACAATTTGGAAACAATAGGTTTGAATGAAATATTGATAGAATTTATGATATTTAATTTTAAGAATCTGAATGTTCTGCGACGGTTTCTTTCGGCAGCGGACCGGCAAAAATAAAACATGTAGGTAACAGCAGATATTGCAGCGCAATTCCATGAAGGTTCATCTAAGATTGTGTTTATTTCTTTGAACAATTAATCCTGAATGAGTCTGAGGTAAAAAAAAAAAAAAAAAACAATTCATAATTTTCAATACAAAAGTTTAATCCACTTTCTAAAAATTTATGATCCGCCTCGGCTGCGGCAATGTGTACACTGTCAAGTCGATGTTGAACAAACAATTTGTGATACATCCCCAATTTATTAGGTTATACCCTATCATAATTCATTATTTGTTATACATAATTTACAGAGTAGTAAAAAGTCATGAAAAACTTGAATATTTTTGGGTTTAGAAGATTCTGTATGAAAAATTTGCGCGTCTGGTAATTCTATTTATAAATACAAGAGAGATAACTCTTTGACAATAACTTAGTTACTGAGGTACCCCAAAGGAAAATGAAAGGTGACGATAACAATCATCGAACAGTGATAAATCTCATAAATCCCGTAAGCAATTAAATAGATAGGCCTAGTTGGGCAAACACGGACCCCTGGACACTGAATTGATGTGTTAATTTAACCAAATATAAAAAGTTCACTTGCTAGTCACATGTTTATTAAACAATACTTATCATTTCCATTAGTGGAACTCTTCAAATTAAAGGCGCGTAAAGTCGTGCTACCGGGACAACATACGTAAACATTACTTAGGCATACATAATATAAATTATGGTATCAGATACATATTATATATAACCGACTTAAACCACAACATTGATTAAAATTCTAAAGTCAAATTCAGGAATTGATTATTCTTACAAGAAAACAGATGAACTTATTAAACTATGTGAGGGAGTGCAGGTACTAAATCTGCCAAATCTGACCGATATAAAGCATCAATCGCAAGAAGAACTGTGAAGAGAAAAACCTATATGCACATCCAACACAAAACTTTTAATGTGAGTAATATGTTTTTAAAGTTATTCTGTCAGACTATGAAGACATTCTATTTTATCATACAATTAGGAGAGGTTCATATGACATGGACTTGGTAATCGTACACGAACCCCCCCCCCCCCCCCCCTCAATTTCCATATTTTAGAACAAGTTATATATATGCCAAACTACATTTTTAAAGACGTTTATCACACTAATTAATACAACTAATGCGTTTACAAACTGCATTTAAGCTATTTTGAAAATTACAAAATATTGATGGATTTAGGACAGAGATGTTTGGAATTTTTAAAATAGGTGTGGTGGAGTTTAAAAACATGTAACATTTTTAATAAGATTGTGTTAGAATATATATTTGAAAAATGCAGTTTGACCAATGGTTATTTTATTTAAAAATACACCATGTATTTTAACTCTTAAAGGGGTGTGTGTGGGGGGGGGGGGGGGGGGGGGGGGGGTGCTGTGACCGTTTCGTTTATAGTCTCGCTTATTTCGTTTATGTCCCAGTAATCTCGCACTTGCTCGCGAGACTTGTGCATTTTCTTACCACTGACGCACAAGAGTCATCAAAGCGTGATAACTCTAACGAGTTGGTAATGAGAAGTATTATTAGCAGATGCAAATATGTCACATTAGCCAGTGGCGGATTTAATGGGGGCGCAGCCGGCGCGCGCCCCCACTAAAATTTTCAAATTTAAGGTAAATAGTTTAGAAAAAATGTAAACGATAAAAGAAGCAATAATATCTTCCACTTTCGGAGAAATGAATGACCAAATCTTTTGATTTATTAAATTACTTTTATTGGGAGAACTTCATTTTTTCTTTAAAAAAAAACACCTAAAATTTGCGTCATTTTATTAATTTCGCCCGATCAAAAAATGACAAAAAAATAGTGAAAAGGACTACATATATGAGACATATTTCACGCCTCATAAAAACTGTAAAATCCAGGAGCTTCCGGGGGCTCGCCCCCTGAGCTCCCATCAAGGTCGCCCTGGACCCATTAGGGGCCTCAAGACGGCCCCACACCCCCTGTCTAAAAAAAGTGAGCCCCCTTTTACCGCGATTCCTGGATCCGCCCCTGTTAGCAGATTTGAAGTCAGATTGTGCAATCTTTGTAACATATATTTAGGATTTATATCTCTTTCCGGTCTTATAAATTCATTTGAAGCCGACATTAAGGGTTTTCGGAAGACGAATAAGTTATTAACACATTTACAGTCATTGGTCTTTTGACGGTTTCTGACACATTTTAGGCCTATAATTTTCCAAAGGGGGGGGGGGGGGGGGCAGCTAGCGGGAATGTTCGGGAAAAAAGAAATTTAAAGAACGCAGAGGAATTTTGAATAATTATTGACAAGCAAGCAAAATAAAAAAAAAATTAAATCATATTTTTTTTAAAAACCCACCCAAATGCATGAGTATAAGAATTGAAACCTAAATCGTGTTATCATTCCCTAACTTCGAATGCAAAATATTTGGGGTAAGTAAAAACAAAGAAAAGATTAACTTATCAAAAAATAGGACACCTTCCCCTCCCTACCTCCACCCTGGTTCTACGTGGCTAGTTTTTAGAATATAATTCAGGAAGCATTGATTTAAGATATCGAAAACAAATACTCACTGAAAATAGAGAAATTGATTTTTTGAAGAAAAAAAGACAACTACAAAAAGAAAAATAATGATAAAACACAACCAAAAAAAGAAAAAAGAAAAAAATAGAAAGAAAAGAAAAGAAAAAAATGATTTTGATACTCGTTTAATATTTACCCCCTTTGAAGACTGTTGACAATACATTGACTATCAACGATATCGATAATAAAACATACTTTGGCAATATTTTTCTCATTTGTAAGACTGTCTTCGTGTGCTACTTGTTTGTTAGACTGTGTATGTCGGTCAAGTTTCATTAGGTGGGGTTTTGTTCTTTGTTTTTTTTGGGGGGGGGGGGGTGTCCTAGTTGTTTTCTGCACCAGAGTGGTTTGTTAAAGAATGTTTAATTACCCGTGTGTGTCAGAGTGTTTAATTACTCATGTGCGTCAGAGTGTTTAATTACCCGTGTGTGTCAAGGTGTTTAATTACCCGTGTGTGTCATAGTGTTTAATTGCCCGTGTGTGTCAGAGTGTTTAATTGCCCGTGTGTCAGAGTGTTTAATTGCCCGTGTGTGTCAGAGTGTTTAATTACATGTACCAGTATGCGTCAGGGTGTTTAATTATCTGACGTGTGTGTCAGAGTGTTTGATTACATGTACCAGTATGCGTCAGGATGCTTAATTATCTGTGGGTGTTTAATTATCTGACGTGTGTGTCAGAGTGTTTGATTACATGTACCAGTATGCGTCAGGATGTTTAATTATCTGTGTGTGTCAGAGTATTTAATTGCCCATTGGTCACTCAGGGTGTTTAATTGACCGTGTGTGTCAGAGGGTTTGTTTTTTAGAGTGTTTAATTGACCGTGTGTAAATAAAAGTGCTCACTAGAGAGTGCATCGGTGAGGTGTTCACTTCATAAGCTAAAATCCAAGAAGCTAGAGTGAATAAAGCGATATGTTTTACAAATGTTTTGAGTACCATGTAGTGAATTTCTTACAAAAATATCAGGATATTTAAAAGTGTTCAGTTGTAGGTGAGAAGTTATAATGTGTTCGTTTGGTACATTTTACATGTTATTGTATGTTGTGTCTGCGTGTGTGTGTGTGTGTGTGTGAGAGAGAGAGAGAGAGAGAGAGAGAGAGATGTGCATGTTTTTTTCCACTTGACCCCTAAGGGTAGATGTCGTAAGTTTTCTCTCTGTTGCATGGCTTTCTGCATGCTGCACGATTTCCGTGGGTTTGGGCAAATTCGATTACTTTTAACTTTACTTTCGCAGTAAACGAGTGACGTAATTTACCCATCTTAAATGCAGTTATGTTTGAATTCCCCGTTTCACTACCATTTAATTTTTTCTTTACAGACAGAGCATTAATTGTTTACGGCACCAATTAAACTTTTGGCTTTGATTATCATCATTTTGATAATTACCGAGTGGGGTTGATACATGTATACTGCACCTTTGTAGATCATTTTTCGCAGCTTCGGTAGTTTGTCAATTACAACACATTGAATGCCCATTCAATATTTTGAATTTATGTATATAACGTCGGCTATATGATTTGAAGTTTAAACGAAGAAAATATATAGTTTGTTAAATTTTTAATAGAAATGCTACAAAATCTCGTGCTTTACTGAAATCTACATTTCTCCCAGAAGATACTCAGTGAAGATTACCGCTATAAGGCATGATTGCCATTTCTTAAAATGTAGCTCCGCTGTATTGAGGACTTACATTATTTCCACATAGAATTCTAGTGAAATTAATCGCAAATAATAAAATCAAGATTGGTAAGAATTTTTGCCGCGTATTATACACACGAGCTGCGATTCTTCCTCAATTCTCAGACTCAAAAAGGGGGTGCGTATCAAATAGCAATGCGTATTTTATTCGGCAAAATACGGTATATTTCATGTTTTTGGTTTTTTTTTAAAAACTAAAACAGTGAAAAGCTAATTTTCCTTAAAGTCGTGAGTATCACATGAAAGTGGTGAAATTTATTTCCATTTAAACCCATTAAAAGTGCCTAAACATTTGAGCTTCTTTTTTTCACACAATACACACACAAACAATTAAGGAAATGAAATTAAGACTTAAAACACCTTGTTTATTTCAGATTAAATGTTGTTCTATGGAATGACGCCAAGAACGTCATGACGTTACGCTGATGCTATAGAATATATAAGTGCTTCAAACGCAGAAAAATACGTCTTAGAAGTGAAAGAGGGCTATAAAATTACATATTTTGAATCATCTACCTATTATCTATCAGAATCTGCTAAAAAGTGAAAATGGGTAAAAATTGCCATAAGGGCCCTTTTGTCATGGGCGCAATCATATGATATGGATTTTAAATATGTAATATTCTTTATCAAAAATATCCTCATGGAGTGCTTAAACGTACACAAGTGATTATTCAGATGAATGTGGCGTCGGAAGACATCCTTATTGATGAGTGTGGCGTCAGAAGACATCCTTATTGGAATGATAACCATCGTTCATATCTCTTCCTTCTCAAGCACGACATCTTGCTATATCCAAACTATGAAACTGAAAGTAAACATCCAGGAGACGTGCTATCCAGTTGGATTGTAAGAAAGGACACATACATATCCATTCATCCATTAAAGAGGCAACTGAAGGATCTGTATCAAATTCTGTTACTCCTACTAACTCTGCACATTAATACTAACACAGGTCAGTTCTGTGTGGAGGACCTGTAATACAAACTTCTCTCTACTTACATTACTGGAGGTGCAGATCTATCAACATTACAAATTTCTTCCATCTTTCGACTGACTACTTTTGGACAGAGATATGCCAGTATAAGTTGCTCTGCCACTGCACAGCTTAAAGTGCACTATAGTCCCCCATAAAACATTTGGAACTCACCCTGACTGCAATATTCTTGTGCTGACATAGTGGGCTCTGACACTCCATCTTGTCTACTCCTGGGTCCCAACCATCGGTATCACAATCTGAAAGCAACAGGAAAATCCCTCACACAATCAGAAAGAGAAGTAATAAGTGGCAGGTTAAATCAACTAGCTCTTCCCTCTGCTGCTGATAAATTCACCATTTTATCATAGAAAATTGATTACCAGTAACATCATGCACACCTGTTAAAATTGATCAACAATGATGACAGTCAAATCCAGTTAGGTGTTAGGGAAATTAACTTGTAAATTTCCCCCAAGAACAAAACAAGAGTACATGTATGTCTCGAAATAACTCTGAACAGAGTCCAAAATCTTCCTCACACATTTTATTTTTGATAATAATAGTACTTATACCTATAAGCAAGAAAAGTTACTCCTTTTATATAATTAGGTCCCGTTAGAGTACGAGGCAATGTCCTTATTTTACCTGTAGGCTTTACGCAAATATTCACATCACAAGAAAATATGCACAAAATTATCTTTATATACGATAGAAATGACACTTGCATATGTCTCATAAAATCCGGCATGTCAAAAAATATCCAATTCACTTTCTGAGCAAAATTTGTTACACCTATTCTTTTCATTACTGGTGACACCACAATAGCGTTAACTGTGGTATTTAAAAAGTGACAGTCAAAGGCAATTTCCTAATAAGATTTCTTAGTAATCATTACCTATCTACTGTCAACAACTGGCAAAAAAAAGTGCAACGGTGAAACCAAAATAGCACCAACAGAAGAAACCAATGTAAACATCTCGATAAAACATCGTTAATAAATGTTTGTGGAAAGCAGCGACAGGTGTCTGGTAAGTCATTATTTTACAAGGAGGGAACAAGATGTACACACAGACAGAGGTGGGGGTCTTCACTACAAACATCCATGTCAACACTGTCAAACTGTTCCTAATTAGCATGCTCTGCACACTGATATATACAACTACCTCCACAAACAAACCGTAAATGCTACCGACCTTTCAAATTAATCGACCTGCATATAATGATCTTTGTCAGTTATTGTATCATTTAAGAAATAAATTTCATTTTTTAAAATACATAAGGGCATGAACAGTGACGATGTACACCAGCATATTTCATGAAACGCATTAGCACTACATGAAAAGTATGCTGGCGTAAAGTGTAGCTGTTCATGCCCTCATGTATTTTCGAAACCGATATCTTTTTATATTTATACATTATACTTTCATTTCTTTCGGAATATTCCCAGCCGTTAATTAAGATATAGTCATACTTTATCTATTAAGATTCATACACGCATTGTTTACATTCATGAGAATTAGCTATCCTTTCATTTAGTAAAGAACATTGGAATCATAAATATTAAGTCCTGATGCATATAGGAATATAAAACATTTATATAAATACAAGTTCTACATTAACATCCAGACTATGTTAGGACCAAGTGAGAGGAATAAGCTTGTATATATGCAAAGCAAAATTACTGCCAGAGATATGGTGTCATCTAAGACAAGCAAGGGGGAAAAATCCAGTCAGAATGGGAACAGAAGACAATTTGCAAGTGGTCCATAGGCAACGATCACCTGATGGGACTCATACATACGGGCTTGGAACACAAATTGTAAAGTCTTGTTGAGATAAGAGGATTTATAAATAATCTCCATGTAAAACATCACTGTACCCTAATTGTGGGTCTACCCGTTGCCTGGTGGTGGGGGAGGCAACAGTGAATCTACGCTACATGATGATGCTTGCATGTGTGTCATTTTGACACACAACCATCACTATATAGTTTGGACAAATTCAGGCCTGCTGCTCTTGAGAAGATTTTTGCAACAATACCAACAAAAACCTTTTAATTGCATTGTACAAGACCACATTTTGACTTCAGGTCATGGTTTGAAGAATTGTAGGTGAAGCATTGAAATTCATACCTTCATGAATAGTCAAAAATGAAATTTATTTCTTATATTTACATTTTAAATTACTTCCAATTTTCATATATGTCAGAATTCCCTGTCGTTAAATAAAATAGATGTTCTATATTCATCTAGTTCCCAGGTTCTCCATGGGCCATTTTACTTGGTGGCCCCACCACAATTAAATATCTTAGCACCAGTTTAATAACTCCCATTACAGTATAATCTCAGCACCACAATCAGATCCACCCAAGCAGAAGTAAGCAAAGGGCCATAACTCTTCATGCTTACAATGGAGACAACTGCCATTTTGTAATTGTCAGATCTATTTGCATGTAGCTGTAGGGGAAAGTACATATATATAATCACAGGAGTCTGCAATTTCCTCAATAAAGTGAAAAAAAGCAGGATATCTGGAAGAACCCTTAGACCAGTGAGCTTCACAAGCATAACGAGCAAAACGGGTATGAAGTATAAACTGGTAATACTGTCACTTCCATATTACATTTGTTTTGGCGGATTTCAATAGCACAATCATCTGGCTCTGGAAATTTATTGAAAACAATTTGCAACCAATCAAAATGAAGTACTTATATATATATATACACACTATATTTGATAACTTTAGCGTACTAAATATATTTTAGTCTATTGTAGATTCTCAATCACAGAGTTCTGGAAAAAGAGCAGGCAGTTAATTTCCATAGAGATGTCTTACTGACACATCATGGGAAGTCTAGAATCTTTCTGAAACCCTGGTTAAGAACTACAGCCACTTATATCCAAATCTCTCTCAAACTGTCACAACTTTTCATGGTTGTACCAGCTTCAACATTAGGCATAGCTTTGTTACATTCAGTTTTAAATTGTGCTAAAATACATTGATTATTCTAATTAAGCCATTTTACTACAATATAAAAGACTATCAATCAATTCATGTTTTACAGATTGTGAGAGAGGGTTTGGTTCCATGAACAGAAGAAAGGACCCTTTAAGGAACAGACTCCACAATAAAGTATTAAAAATTGCCCAATGCTTGCTTCATGAAAAATTTCCTTTTCAAAAAGCTGTCACAAGTTTGGAAAAACATTATTATATGTATAGACTATAATCAATGTTTAGGTTGTTAAACACAAATACTGTATGTGATGTTTAATGTTTTTGTTATATTTATTACTGATTTGATCACAACAAAATGTCGTCAATACAAAAAATCTGTCCTAGATGCTATATTCCACAGATGAATTTCATATGATGGAGAACCCCATGTTCTGGACTCATATCCTCATTGTTTACAGCTATTGCAGCAGGCAACAAGACGAGTTTGTGAAACACTGATGACCCTGTATAGCAGCAAAGTAATGATGGCCATAAAGGTCTTGTCAAAAGGAATACACATGTGAAATATCAAAGCCAATATCACTAACCATTCAAAAGTTATGGCCTAGGTTAAAGTTTGTGAAAAGTAGGTCAAACTCCCAGGTCAAGGTTATGCGGTCAAAAATGTTGGTACTACAGCAAAGGTCTTTGTCAAAAGGGATACACATGTGAAATATGAAAATTTTATCACTAATTATTTAAAAATTATGGCCAAGGTGAAAGTTTCTTAAAAGTAGGTCAAACTCCAATGTCAGTTTGGTTCCAAAAAGGTCTTGTCAAAAGGAATATGCATGTGAAATATGAAACCCCTACCACTAACCATTCAAAAGTTATGACCAAGGTTAATTTTTTTCAAAACTAGGTCAAACTCCAAGGTGAAGGTCACACGGTAAAAAAAAATTGGTACAAAAAGAAAGGTCTTGTCATAAGAAACACACAATAAATGATAAGCCTACCTGTTACATGCGAAAAATGAAAGCTCTATCATCATCCAATCAAAAATTATAGGCAAGGTTAAAGTTTTTGCAGACAAACAGACAAGAGTAAGACCAAAACTAAATGTCCCCAAATCTCTAATTATGGGGGTATAAAAACATTGGAAATGTAAAGATCTGGATAACAGGGTCTAAGGAGAAATCTCTAATCTTAATTCTATCGTTAAAATTTGTAGGTACTTAAAACATTTTTTCAAGTGTATGAAATTTTTTAAAAAAATATTATGATCATGAATTTTCTTCGAATTTATATAAATTTTCTAAAACATAATAATCAAATATTAATCATATTAATCAGAATTTTAAAATCAGAATCAGAGTCTATTTAATCACACACAGCAGGCAGTTCTCAGATCTACACTCCATTAGCTAAATATAATCCACAGATTGCCAAAATAAATGTCGAATGAATGGACAAAAAAAATTGCAGGTTCATACCTCTATATGGTGTATTACATATCCATGCATGAAAATAAATAAAATCACACTGGTCACTTACAAATCCGACAGATCGGTTAAAAAACAGGAAAACATCAGATTATACTGAGATATGATGAATGAGGAGGTTCAGGTCAGAAGATTACTACCAGTAGCTGGTAGTGGCTGCGCTTCACTGCCTGGCAATATCTCATATAGATCACCAATTGTTCTAACACTTCCTCGGTTATTTACCAGTCTAAATAATACACAAATGACACGCTTTAAAAATTCTCGGCACACTTGCAGTGGTTCAGTGAATGTCTAACCACAATGCTTCAGGCATTAAACAAATGGCTACTTTTGTTTTAAAGCAATATATGTATCTAGCAAATATGCTCCTTCTTTCGAAATCTTTAATCAGATGGGTGAATTACAGGTAAATTCTTGACATAGAATGACACATTCCTTTTGGCAGGGCTGATATATATTGATGGATTATTTTACTGAGGTTCAATGTGAATGAAGTCACAAACCAGTCTGAATATGCACTAGTATATATAATATCAGGCCTCACATACTACAAACAATTATTACTATACTATGAGCTTGAAACTAAATTTTACATTTGGATGCATTCAAAGACTCGATCAAAGAAGAGGGTCAAAAGAACACATTAACCTTGACAAAGACTCTTACCAGTCATAAAACCGAAATATTCTCTTTCGGGGATTTTCAAAAAGAAATATTTTTGCTGTAGTTTTTAAACACCTATGTGCACCCCACAGAACACACACATCATAAAACAGGACCAAAATCATATCCTCCTTGGTGGCGCGAACTATGACACAGAATATATAATTACTTACATTTGAACTGCGTTTTGCCTCTCACAAACTGGTTACATATTTACAATGCCTTAATTGGTATCAAAATGTAAAAGTCAGTTATCTATACCATCTCGAATGAAATTAATTTAACTGGCTTCAATTACACATCCACAATTTCCAATCTGAAACAATCTCAGTAGAAATATATACGCCAGAGGTTTCGAAAATATGCCAACCGATATTAACATTAAAAAATTTATTTGATGTAAAATGTGACTTAATTAAAATATTGATTATATTGTTCAAACTTCATTTCACATTATACAGCAACAGCTGCCTGAAAAGCTGTAACTTTCTCGCATGCGGGTAAACTTTCATCTGTATAGTTCACCAAGTCAATACGGCTCAGCAGACTAGTGTCCATAAAGATGCCACAAGTTCATTTATCACTCTCACATTTAAAAGTATAAATTCATACAACAGTTTATTAATTATACTAAAAATTTGTAAATTTAAATTATGTGTCTTTGTGAAATTTTTAGCATTACCTTGAAAACTAACAGGACATCTAATTTGCAGTTAATCAAACATGCATTTTAAATTTCTCTCTTCTCTTTTGCTAAGTAAATATGAAAGCAAGATGGTAATGTTTTTCATGTATTTGTATTTATAAAAACGCATAACGACCATCAATTCTACAATAGTGTGGCCCTACTGTTTTTTTAGATAACATTCTCAAGAGAAAACTAAAGCAAGAAATTTTGATAAAGACATAGACCAACCATGGAGCAAAACACTTAATTGTTACAACATTGTAATTTTACATTCCAATGACAATGTTCATGCACTCATCCGTGACGAAATTGATACACTTATAGATGTGACAATTGTCAGTGCCAAATTCAGACTTGCACTACGGACTCGGACCATGCGGTGAAAATTCTTTTCTGCCAGTCCAGAATTATCAAGAGACAATTGCTCATTCTCAGTGTCTGAAATTTTTAAAAATTGCTTGAAGCCTGAAATGATTGAAAAATCTGAAGCATTAACAGCCAGTGAGCATTAAATTGAGGAGTATTGGGCTGTAGCTGACTTTGTTGAGCATTAAATTGAGGAGTATTGGGCTGTAGCTGACTTTGTTGAGCATTAAATTGAGGAGTATCGGACTGTAGCTGACTTTGTAAAGATGAACAAAAGTAACTGCATGCACACCTGGACTGATAGTTTCACCTACTTTGACATGAAACCACTTTCACTTTCTTGGCAAGGAACAGTCAATACTATGACTGAGTCTCTAGTCATGTTGATGTAGACATTTATGAGTACCAACAAACCAACTACATGCAGCTACCATTGAGGAGAATTTCAGTATCGATATATATCAAATAGCCAAAAATATCAATTTATTTACAGTTGGACTGATATTCTCCTTGTCAAGCACAACTGAAATGGAGCAGACCTGGGTAAGGTGAGTCGATGGTGGAATACATGTTTCTTTAACATATAGTTATAAAAAAAATAATTGTGAAAGAAGGGGAAATCACATGTGACCGAGAGAGCTTTTTCTAAATGAGTCTATTTCAGTAGACCCCAAACCCTGCAGTCTTCCTCACCACATGGTGAATCTGTATGTAAAGGTCCTAAAAGCAGTTTACTATATCTCTGTCCAGTTAGCTTTAGTCTTAATTTGATGTTTGTCAAGCAAATGATTCTCAAGATATTGAGCTGACAATATCTTACTATATGTCCACTTTGACCCTTGACTTTGACCACATTATCAATAGGGGTCATCTACTCTGTAAGGGAAACCAGTATAATAAGTTTAGAGTTCTTAAATATTGGGTGGACAACATTTGGTCTACCAACTGATCAACATACCGACCAACCGGTACAAACCAATTATCATATGCCCCCTTTATTCAAGAAGGCACAATAAAATGCATGTAAATATTTAGAAAATACTTATTGCAAGCCTCTTTTAGCAACATACATGTCATAAAATACATCAGTAAAACACATGGCTATTTAACAAGTTCACAATAAGAATAGCACCAGATCTTCACAATAAGTTCACAATACCAAATAAGAACAGCACCTTATCTTCACAACAAGACTATTGCACAAGTTCACAATAAGAACAGCACCAGATCTTCATAATAAGAACAGCACCAGATCTTCATAATAAGAACAGCACCATATCTTCACAATAAGAACAGCACCAGATCTTCATAATAAGAACAGCACCAGATCTTCACAATAATTTCACAATAAGAACAGCAGCAGATCTTCATAATAAGAACAGCACCAGATCTTCACAACAAGTTCACAATAAGAACAGCACCAGATCTTCACAACAATTTCACAATAAGAACAGCACCAGATCTTCACAATAAGAACAGCACCAGATCTTCACAATAAGAACAGCACCAGATCTTCACAACAAGTTCACAATAAAAACAGCAGCAGATCTTCATAATAAGAACAGCACCAGATCTTCATAATAAGAACAGCACCAGATTTTCACAATAAGAACAGCAGCAGATCTTCACAATAAGTTCACAATAAAAACAGCACCAGATCTTCATAATAAAAACAGCACCAGATCTTCATAATAAGAACAGCACCAGATCTTCACAATAAGAACAGCACCAGATCTTCATAATAAGAACAGCACCAGATCTTCACAATAAGAACAGCACCAGATCTTCACAAGTTCACAATAAAAACAGCACCAGATCTTCACAACAAGTTCACAATAAAAACAGCACCAGATCTTCACAATAAGAACAGCACCAGATCTTCACAACAACTTCACAATAAGAACAGCACCATATCTTCACCATAAGAACCAGGGTTGGCAAAAAAGTGGTCAATATGAGTATTGACCGGGCCGGTGGACAATACTGGTCAATATGGTTAAAACCGGTCAATACTGGTTAATACTGGTCGATTGAAAATTATTTGGTCATTATAGTCTGTGTTATTTATTTTAAATGTTTAAGTGACCATTATGGTAAATACTGTAATTCATAACATGAACTATCAGTTTATAATAACTTATAAGTCATAATAATAGATAAATAATGTACAAATGACTCTGTTGAATTGGGGAAGATGTAAAAGTTTCTGTTCAAATTCCTTAGTTTAACAAGAACTACCTATATTTTAATAAGTATTGTTTCATCAATCTTCATTTTAAGTGTTAAATAAACATTTGAGGGGTGGGTTGGTGATGTTTTCATAACAATAACACACACACTGGTCATCTCTGATCCCTGCCTATGCTTATTAACACCTGTCAACTCTGCTTCCTGTGCTCAGGTAATGTCCAGCTACCTTTTATTCTTAATCTGTCCAGGTACATGTATTAACAGGTCTGTCTCCAATTGTCAAGCTATGCTATAGAACTGTGACCCTCTGGTAGGTACTAAAATATTTTGGTCAGTTTCAGCAAACCAAATATATTAAACTTTTGAAATTACATTTGATTATCTAATGAAAAATATTAATCAACAATTGATCCATTTAATGAAAAGACTTAATTCATCTTTATCTTTGCAAGAAATGTACAAAAATAGGAAATTGGACAGTTTAAATCACAATTGACCATTATTGATCAGTATTGACCACTTGGGGAGTATTAACCGGGATGGTTAAAACCGGTTAAAACCAGGGGTGGTTTTAACCGCCCAACCCTGATAAAAACAGCACCAGATCTTCACAACAAGAACAGTACTACATCTTCACAATAAGAACAGCACCAGATCTTCACAATAAGAACAGCACCAGATCTTCACAATAAGAACAGCACTAGATCTTCACAATAAGAACAGCACTAGATCTTTACAACAAGAACAGCACTAGATCTTCACAATAAGAACAGCACCAGATCTTCACAATAAGAACAGCACCAGATCTTCACAATAAGAACAGCACCAGATCTTCACAATAAGAACAGCACCAGATCTTCACAACAAGTTCACAATAAAAACAGCACCAGATCTTCACAACAATTTCACAATAAGAACAGCACCAGATCTTCACAACAATTTCACAATAACAACAGCACCAGATCTTCACAATAAGAACAGCACCAGATCTTCACAATAAGAACAGCACCAGATCTTCACAATAAGAACAGCACCAGATCTTCACAACAAGTTCACAATAAAAACAGCACCAGATCTTCACAACAATTTCACAATAAGAACAGCACCAGATCTTCACAACAAGTTCACAATAAGAACAGCACCAGATCTTCATAATAAGAACAGCACCAGATCTTCATAATAAGAACAGCACCAGATCTTCACAACAAGTTCACAATAAAAACAGCACCAGATCTTCACAATAAGAACAGCACCAGATCTTCACAACAAGTTCACAATAAGAACAGCACCAGATCTTCACAATAAGAACAGCACCAGATCTTCACAACAACTTCACAATAAGAACAGCACCTTATCTTCACAACAAGACTATTGCACAAGTTCACAATAAGAACAGCACCAGATCTTCATAATAAGAACAGCACCAGATCTTCATAACAAGTTCAAAATAAAAATAGCACCAGATCTTCACAACAAGAACAGCACCAGATCTTCACAAGAACAGAACCAGATCTTCACAAGAACAGCACCAGATCTTCACAACAAGAACAGCACCAGATCTTCACAACAAGTTCACAATAAGAACAGCACCAGATCTTCACAATAAGAACAGCACCAGATCTTCACAATAACAGCACCAGATCTTCACAACAAGTTCACAATAAGAACAGCACCAGATCTTCACAACAAGTTCACAATAAGAACAGCACCAGATCTTCACAACATGCTCACAACAAGAACAGCACCAGATCTTCACAACAAGTTCACAACAAGAACAGCACCAGATCTTCACAACAAGAACAGCACCAGATCTTCACAACAAGAACAGCACCAGATCTTCACAATAACAGCACCAGATCTTCACAATAAGAACAGCACCAGATCTTCACAACAAGTTCACAATAAGAACAGCACCAGATCTTCACAATAAGAACAGCACCAGATCTTCACAACAACTTCACAATAAGAACAGCACCTTATCTTCACAACAAGACTATTGCACAAGTTCACAATAAGAACAGCACCAGATCTTCATAATAAGAACAGCACCAGATCTTCATAACAAGTTCAAAATAAAAATAGCACCAGATCTTCACAACAAGAACAGCACCAGATCTTCACAAGAACAGAACCAGATCTTCACAAGAACAGCACCAGATCTTCACAACAAGAACAGCACCAGATCTTCACAACAAGTTCACAATAAGAACAGCACCAGATCTTCACAATAAGAACAGCACCAGATCTTCACAATAACAGCACCAGATCTTCACAACAAGTTCACAATAAGAACAGCACCAGATCTTCACAACAAGTTCACAATAAGAACAGCACCAGATCTTCACAACATGCTCACAACAAGAACAGCACCAGATCTTCACAACAAGTTCACAACAAGAACAGCACCAGATCTTCACAACAAGAACAGCACCAGATCTTCACAACAAGAACAGCACCAGATCTTCACAATAACAGCACCAGATCTTCACAATAAGAACAGCACCAGATCTTCACAACAAGCTCACAACAAGAACAGCACCAGATCTTCACAATAAGAACAGCACCAGATCTTCACAACAAGTTCCAAGGTTACCTCATCTTCTGTGGTTCACAAGAATTAGCACAAGCTTCAGTGAATTAACCCCATATAACTGTGTTCCATACGACATCCTCACATACCCCAAAAACTGTACACAAAACACCTACCTCTTAATCTACAAGTCCAACCCTGTACAATGACAATGTGTCTGTAAACTTTAGACTTACCTCTTAAACCTAACTCCAGTTCAATCGCTTCCAACAGGCCTGTCATTTCCACACTTTATTACAATTATCACAATTCACAAGACAGATGCCAGGGATAAATGGGTCAAGCAGAAATCTTAATTGAACTCCACAGCTAGGATATAGCCAAAGGTTGAAGGCATTGCACATGATCTGGCACAATGGGTTGAAGCACAGCTTTATCCATCCTGTGTTTTCTAAGACGTGTCGACATTGACATACCATTCAATAAAATACTAATTTGTACAAGAAATTGTCACCTAAAATACATACATCCGCAGGAAAGAATGTGTTGACTTTAACCTAACTGCTATCTGTGTACAAACCCTTACAGCAGTAGATATTCCCAATCGAAATCCTTGACAATAAAAGAAATCATTTCATATTGGAAAAATAACATGTAAGGAAATAAAATTCTTGAAAATTCTTACTTGACTTCGGTTTAAGAGCCATATTATTTTGAACCTTTCCCGATAGGTTAAGTTGAGAGTGTGAGCGCATAAGTCACAAGAACTGCTTAACATGTGGGGTCCAATATTTTAAAGAGGAGTCAACAAATGTTAACATAGGGTTTGTGAGGGTTTTACATTTCAATCAATAATTCTTTATAGCAGTTGCTCTTTGAAGGGCAAGGACAAACATTACTATCTGTCAAAGGCAAGCAGAAAAGCTTCGAGTTGATACCCGCCCTCCTTAAAGCAGGATATTCCTAAAGATACGCATGTAGCTTTTTTTTAATCTAAAAGGGCTCTCAAAAACCAGGTGCATCATATCTCTCCAGTAAGGGATTTAATCAATTACTTTTCTATCCTTAACTCAAAAACACCACAACAGTTGTGTCTGAATAAATAACCAAACAAATCAAGCTAAATCCTTTTCAATACACAATTATCAATTCACCTTTCTCAGTCACAGTTTCATTAAATGTTATGAGCATAAACTGCCAATGCCCCTCTACAATGCAAATTTCTCTCATGAAGCCTGAATCATAACATGTCATACATGTTTAAATAAGACTTCTCACAGGTAATTTCCTTATTTTCTTCTCAAAACACATTTTCTTAAACTGCAGACAAATGTTTCTAGTCCAGTTCCATGAACCTAAGAATCACAGCATATTTTAAGATCCAATTCATGTATCTTCCCCAATCATGAATTCATCACTGCTACAGTATTTGAACAGACTTTGTATAAATATATGTACTAAACGTCTTATAAAATGAGCTAACTCAAGCAACACAGAGACGTCTCGGAAATACGGCATTTGGATAAAAGGGGAAAAGATCAGACAGTACATGTATGTATCCAATAAAATATCATTTTCCCAAATTGACATTAACATTTCTAAACTAATGAAAAATATTATGCCCAAGCATATATGCATGCAGATAAAAGGGATGTAACTCTTATATAAATTGCAAAATGAAAAATAATAAACTAATGAAAATTAGCTATAAAGAATGGTTTTATGGTTTAACATGTATAAAAGTATATAAGATATTGACTCCTTTCTTTCATTTATAAGAAAGTTTATGGTAGTGAAAGTATATTGGCAAGCGAAAAATTTTCTCAGTTACTCAAGCATTCAGATGTAATTGTTACAGTCTACCGCCCAATAAAACCCATGGCTATTGCAAAAATAAGTCATGGTTCCATGAGAACTATACTGTTTCTTCAGCACATCAGATCTGAGTATATCAGATTACAAGGTATGTCTTCTCCACACATCATCGAGTCTGGGAATTGACAGATGAAATCTTTACAACAAAATGATGTACTGAGGTGGTATACTTCACAACTACTCTATCAACATGACAGATTACAGCACAACTAGTTCACTAGAGTGTTTGATCAGTGAAGTAGTTTTTTTTTTAAAATATTTGTATTTGAAGAATTCCTTACCAGAGTAAATCTACCATGTAATTAAAATCATGGTAAATATTATAGTGGTTCTTTTGGATTCTCAGAAACTTGTACCACAGACTTAACGGATTTAAAGACTTTTTACCTCCAGTGTATGACACACTTCCACATTCACTGTCAGAGGTGTCCTGAGTTTGAAGACTTTCACAATCTGAACTGAGTCTCCTAGTACAATGGGGGCTGAGCGAGCGATGACTGTCATTATCGGAGTCGCCCTGTACCTCACGACCTTGATCCTGATCTCCATCATCTAAACTTTCTACAGTTATCATCCTTGGACCTGAGCTCTCGGGAGAATTCAACCACAAAATAGTCTGCTTCCGTTCCATGCTTCTTCAAAATTTGCGTGCCTTACAGAATTACCAAACTGACTTTAAAAAAATGTTTCCTCCACAGATAGTTTCTTTTCCCAGATAAACAAACATGTTTCTTTTTAAAACTCTCCCCTAATCTGCCTTGTCAACAATTTCACATAAACAAATTCCACTGGACTTCAGGAATCCTATCTTGACCATAAAAGAACAAGATGAGAAAAACACTTGTACAACTGAATACACAAGCTCACTAACGAAGTAAAAAGTATCCCTGCCTCATTAAATGTCTAATCTTCTTACGATCACAGAATCCAGCAGGTAACATGTATTGTGTCTCAATGTCCCATATACCGGCAGAATCAGACTCATTCCCCCACAATTGTCACATATTAGACCTAATAAACTTAAAATTTTGAAGTATGTGTCATAACGTCAATCTAACTTGTCACACAGTGTAAAATACTTATTAATCTTACAAAAATTCACTTCAGTACACATGAATAAAGATGCACAAATTTCCATTTCTATTTCAACAGATTTAAAGATTAAAAAGATTTGCTCTGCTGTCATTCAGAGGGAATCAGGGACATAAAAATATTTCTTTTTGACAGTATTTTCAGCACTTTATGATCATCATCTTCATTCACATATTTTAAACATTTTGAATAGCTTTTAAAAAAAAAATCCACACCATATCTTAATAATTTTTCATACATAAACTAGAGCATATCTGATGAATGTAGAGAATTCATATCAAACGATGGAATATCATCAAATGATTCATCTTAAATATAACACAGGGGCAACAGGTACATCATTTAAAAAAAACTAGAACTGTCCTAAGAGGACTAATACCCCCACCCTCATGGTGTAATAGTATTAAAATTTTCAGGAAAAAGTCATGCACAAGTCTCTTAGAAAATGTTCCTACAAAATCATGTCAACCACAGTTGGACAGACAAATTTAAAGAAACAAAAAAAAAAAATAAACAAAAAAACATGGCAACTTCATTACTCCCTCTACTAAGCTTATGTAGTAGTCTCTACACAAAGTTTAAAAAAAAAACATCTGTAAACTGCAGAAAACTTCTCCAATCATTATGAAAATTTGAAATGCACATCTTTCATCTTTAAAAGTATACAAATTTTCAGAAAAATCAAAACACAAATCTCTGACAGAACATATGTACACTTATTCTACAGACAGACAGACAGACAGACATGATTGAAGTAGTCAGTCAAGCATTTTGAAAAGCTGTTATTTGAATTTCAATTATCTGGAGCTAAATGTAAGGAGATAAGAATCAACTTAGAGTAGAAGATATACAATTTTACAGGTAGGTGTGTTAGGGGATTAGAATAAATATTAGTACCAGTGTTAGAAAAATTCTAGTGTTGAAGACTACAGTTTTTCTGCTGGTTTTTAATAGGAGGAAAATGCACACTACAAGAAATAAACAACCCTGTTTTAGTTAAATAAAGTAGAAAAGGCTGCCTTCAAGATGATAGCAGCTACCATAGCTGCTATGTTAAATGAATTAATGCTTGTTAGCCCTACTTACATGTTTGCACTATCTAACACTACCTAGCCACTGCTATTTTGAATACATCCCAGGTGCCCTATAAACCTTGTTTAACAACAGATATGTCCTTATGTGTCTGCAATGTAGCAAAATTAATTCTGAGCTGTCAGCATATGTCCCTCTTAAAACTTATACTTTTCATAATAAATACCTTAATTGCCATGTACTGTGATTATGAATCAACTACTTGCAATTACCTTGGTAGAAATCACAAGACACATTCATAAAGGTTAAATCTTGGTTGAGAGCAGAGAGCTATGAATGCGATTTCCATCAAAATGGTGGATGATTTGAATTAAGGTGAACATTATTTAATATGTTTGGTTTTGTTTTAACATTACAAGTAACTTTAGCGTGCAACACAATATGAAAATCAAAGAGGCCAATTTTCATGGCAGAGAAAATTCATTAGTCTACTTCTATCTTTGAAAATAGGTAACTGTATGCTCTACATCAGATGATCGTGATCAACTTGATAAATTGTAAGCTTGCAAATGGATCTCAGTTTATCCTTACAACAGCCAAAGAGGGGTGTGTGTGGGTGCGTGTGTGTGTGTGTGTGGGGGGGGGGGGGGGGGGGGGGGGGGGGCAAGGGGGGGGGGGGGGGCAAACATGTAGCAATATATATAAATTATCAGGATAATCACCACCTTGTTATTAAAAAGAGAATTTTGAAGGTTTTTGTTATCCTATTGAATTTAAGTTTTCATGCAATTTTGAGTACACTACATATTTAAAATTTTCAATTTTTCTTTTAAATTAGATATATGGTAATTCAATTAGTAACGACTACTTACACAGAAGGGGGATTCGATTGAGGGTCCAAAAAACCCCACCCACCCCAAGTTTGGTAAAAAATAAAATGACATACTGTAACAGTTGAACACCGATAGCTCGAATACCATGGATATGTTGAAGTGATTCGGAAGTCACAACCACTTAATTCTTTAAGTATTTTACCCTCTATATCTCGAATCATCAGATATCTCGAAGTTTTTTCTCAGTCCCATCGAGTTCGAGATAGCGAGGTTTGACTGTATTTGCCTACTTTCATGAATTTCCAGTTGTTAAATACTAAAAGTTAGTCCCTAGTTTCAATTGACCTCTAAAAAAAATTTGCCCACAGGCAGTGTGCACATAGTTTACAAAGGTTTGTGTGAGAAGACTTCAAGGATATTTGCAGACATTTATATCACACAATCAGTGACTTTGACAGATTGAGAGTAGAAATGAGAAAAATAGAAGCAGAGCACACAGTTCAGAACAAGTCCTCAAAGGTTAAGTAAGTCACAGTGAAGGAAGCAAAAGGAAAGAATATGATAAATATCAAGGGCGGATCCAGAGGGTGTGTGTGTGTCCGGACCCCCCTTTTTGCAGAACAAAAAGTTCAAGAGTTATTCAATTTTAACGAGACTCTGAGTCAAAATGATATGAAAGGTGGATACTTACATGTAAATTGCATCATTCAGATTTATCAATACCAGTATATCATTTAATTCTAAGATAAATAAGATGAAACACTGATATATATTTACGATATTCTGAAAAAGTATATGTAACATAAAAGTTTGTTTAAAAAGTAGACAATCTAAAAAAAAATGCAGTGCCAGGAAATGCTCAGAATGCAGAATTTTGCACCATTAACCCCAGAGCTTCTGTGTAGCTGTTTAAGAAAAACTTAATTTGATAAGACGCTGAGACCAGAAACTGTAGATATTTAGTGTTTGTAAATGGTGTAAAAGTTACGATAAATTGACACTAGATAAGTTTACGAAAATAATTTTGAAAAATGACTGTTATCAATGGCCTAAACATAGTAAAAGTAATAAAAGTTGACTTGCTCATTTAATGATTTATGGCAATACATGTAGGTTACTGTAGCTGGCACGCTGCGCGTGCGATCTCACACTCTCTCTAACGGCAGCACCGTCAACATATCATTTCAAAAAGCATAACCATATTTTTTAACATAGGGGCTCGACACTATATAAGCAAACTAATGTTACTGTACATATAGTATAATGGGAGTATACTCTTATCATACAATATATTTGCTCAGATTTTGTTAAAAACCCTGTGTTTATGAACTACAACTATGTACTATATGTAATATTGTACTACGGTCGCGTGCACCGCCAAACACTGAAACAGCGAGACACTGAAACGTAACCGGTAGATTCGGGTAGAACGACTGAGAAGAGAATCATGAATGTAACAGACTCAGAACCACTGAATCAAACCAAACAAATCAAGTCACCTGCTACACTGCCATCCATTTCAGCAATTTATTCTACATGCCTACCCGATGATTAGCCAAGCTATCTTTTGAGGATCAAAATCACATTGTGTTCCACTTTTGTAATCTGGCATTTTTCGCGCCTCCGACCACGTAAACAAATAAAGAGTTCTGTTCAAGGGAAGCTACTCTGATTAGCATTAGCGGGCTCAGGGAGACAGTGGTGGATCATTCGTTCGTTTTCAAAACACAGTGACTTTTTAAAAATATATGGCAGGGGCGGATCCAAGAATCGCGGTTAGAGGGGGCACAATTTTTGAGGCAGGGGCTGTGGGCCGTGTTGGTGGCTCAGGGGGCGAGCCCCCGGAAGCTCCTGGATTTTATGGTGCTTGAAATACGTCTCATATGTAGTCCTTTTTTACTATTTTTTGTCATTTTTTGATAAGGTGAAATTAATAAAATGACGCAAATTTTAAGGGCTTTTGAAAAAAAAAAATTAAGTTCTCCCAAAAAATGAAATTTGATAAATCAAAATATTTGGTCATTTATTTCTCCGAAAGTGGAAGAAATTATTGCTTCTTTTATCTGTTAGTCATCGCAACGATTTATGTCAAATTTTAATATTTTAGTGGGGGCGCGCGCCGGCTGCACCCCCCCCCCCTTAAATCCGACACTGTATGGGTTTATGTTTTTTTAATAAACACAGTTGCAATAATATATACATGTATTATGATCGGTGATATGACATTTTTAAAAACAGTTTCTATTTTTTAATCAAAAATACGTACGAAATACCCCGGAGAGGAATTACAAGAAAGGGGTATCGGAAGTCCTGTCCACATGCAAGCACCTGTGGCAATATCTACAAAACATGTGCGATTTACTTGTTAATATATATTATAAACAACATGGATTCTCTACTTCGATAAACTTATCAAGAAATGCGTGGAATCGGAATTCATACCCACAGACACTTGGGCTTTTTTTTTTGGTACTTATATATTGAAAATATGCATTCAAGATAATACTTAGCCTAAGTAAAAAGAAGGAAAAAAGATAAGGGTGGGGAGGGGGTTCGGAATTAATTATTATGATCCATGCTCCCAAGTGCCTGTGAATTTACCGCGGAATCGTACTAACGGAAGGGATTTACCCCGAAATCGTACTAACGGAAGGGATTTACCCCCGGAATCGTACTAACGGAGGGGATTTACCCCGGAATCGTACTAACGGAGGAGATTTACCCCCGGAATCGTACTAAGGGAGGGGATTTACCGCGGAAGCGTACTAACGGAAGAGATTTACCGCGGAATCGTACTAGTAGTTAACGGAGGGGATTTACCCCGGAATCGTACTAACGGAGGGGATTTACCGCGGAATCGTACTAACGGAAGGGATTTACCGCGAAATCGTACTAGTAGTTAACGGAGGGGATTTACCCCGGAATCGTACTAACGGAAGGGATTTACCCCCGGAATCGTACTAACGGAGGGGATTTACCGCGGAATCGTACTAACAGAGGGGATTTACCCCGGAATCGTACTAACGGAGGGGATTTACCCCGGAATCGTACTAACGGAGGGGATTTACCCCAGAATCGTACTAACGGAGGGGATTTACCGCGGAATCGCACCACAAAAACCGGCAATTTTGTCCGTAATTATACTAGTAGGGGTCTATACTATATCACCCCCTAATGAAAATATGTTGTGGATGGTATAGTATAGACCCCTACTATTATTATTACAGACAAAATTACTGGTTCCTGTGATCGCACAAACAGAATGGAGTCTTAGTTTTTGGGTGTGTTAGGGTTTGGGGAGAGCCTCTCTCTCTCTCTCTCTCTCTCTCTCTCTCGCCTAAACGTATAATCGTACTAAAAGAAGGGAACTTTATGCTTTGCTGCCATTGCTATTAACTATACTTGAATTTAGGATTATAGAGTAAAAATTCGGATACATTATTTTGTAAATCCCCTATTCTGGAAACTTAATTTAGCTTCCAACTACAAGTATGCTGAAAATTTACCAGCTTCCGGAGGCTTTGTTCCTTGGGGCCCTTCAAGGAGGTCGCCAACCCCAACCCCCTCAATTTGCGTGCACATTGATTGACCTCTAGTCTTCTTGATACTGAGGTCTTCAAGGACAATATTTAGCCCAGGGGAATGGTAAGGCGGTTTTAAAAAATCCTCTGTGTTTACATTTAAAATGTTGGTAAAAAAAAAAAACAAAAAAAAACCCACCTCAACATACACAAGTTGCCTAGGTTTATAAGTCAGGACCCCTGTAGTCAGCTGACAGCCTGTCTAGCATGACCTTGAACGCATCTACTGATGTTATTGTGGCCGTTTCTGCCGGAAGGTGGTTCCACTACTTTACTATTCAGTATCTATAAACGTTCTTGGTTGTCGGTCGGTGCACCATATACTTTATGGTTAGTCTGGCCTTGTATCTTCGTAGGTGTTCAAAGATGGTGAGGATAGTTCCAGGTGAACCCTTCTCTGTACCATCCCCATGGAGTAGATGTGCTGACTGGTGTCTGGGTCCCAGATCGTCAATGCGTACTCTACTAGTTAGGCATGGGGTGGCCTTACTACATGTATAATTCTTTTGCTTTTTCCACGTTTACAGACTCGCGTGTTCCGGCGGATGAATCTTCGGGGCGTGTATGCTTCCCTAGGTATTTTATTTATACGTGTACATGAGTTCCATTTCAAGTTATGGCTGATTGTAGTAGTACCAGGGTACTTGCTGGTTTGCCTCCTCTTGAGTATCGATGGGTTCTTATTGTTGGTCTTCTGGATTACGGTGTAATTACCGGTAAATCTGCCGGTCACTCTCTCACTTCTCTTGACCAATTAGGTCTTCTTGCAGTGAGATGGTATCTAGGCGGGATTTTATTCGGCTGAAGAGAAAGGAGTCACCAACGGTCCAACATAGTGTCGGATGTCGATCTCGTGCAATCAAGCATGTCGTTGATGATAAGACCGAGATGCCTTCCTCTCTCTGATGACCTGTTGCGTTTAGCATAATAGAAAATCTTCAATCCAGTTGATGGTGTGGCCTCGTATTCCATAATTCTTCAGTTTCTGCAGCAGTCTTCTGTGAGGCACTTGTCAAATGCCTTCGAAAAATCCATAAATATATCTACCTGTTCTAGATAACGACTGATATGCTGATTAACGGCAAACTAACAATTCATCTTTCAGCTTCTCCATCGTCAACTTTCCATATTCATGTAGCAATATTCCATTATCACCTGCATATGGTGTTTATATCTCTCAACTGCTTCCATACGCAAGAGTTTGTTCTGCGTATGGTCAGTTTTAAAATCGAAGCAGGCTATACTGATCAACAAGTTGATGGTGCAGGGGTTCCAACAGTCTCATTTAAAGTCAGCATTTCGCAAATTATATGGTCGTTATAACGATCTAGTTTGCCTATACAACCTATCATTGGATCAAATCTGTCTGACATGATTCATACCGATTGTTAGACCGTTCTTGGCACACTGATTTTGAATACGGATATCTCCGTTTACCTGATCAAGATATAGGGCTCACGACAGGTGTGACCGGTTGACAGAGGATGTGTACTCCTCCTAGGCACCTGACCCCACTTCTGGCTTATCCAGGGGTCCGTGTTTACCCAACTCTCTATTTTGTATTGCTTGTAAGTTGTAGGAGTTATGAGATTGATCACTGTTCGTTATCTTCACTTTTCATTCTATACATGACTGGCCATCATTTTTTAGAATAATCAGTGTGTTCCAAGGCCTATTTCTTTTCTTTTTTTAAATGTGTAAAGAGACATTTACATTGGGCTGGAGGTTACATCCTTTTTTTTCTTGAGTGTCTCTTTATTTTCAACTTTGCTAGCCAGGGGTTTTAGCCACCTTTTCCGCTCCTTACGAACAGATTTTGGTCCGAAGTATATTTTTCTTTGCCATCTTACAAAATATCTAAATCATAACCATGTCATGAATGTATGCGTCAAGTCCTTGTGGTACATTTAATAAAAGAAAGTAATGATACTGCAAATCACTAAAAAGCAAAAATGAAATCAATATACAATTAACAGATGATATATTAATATCCAGCAATCATGATTATCATAATGGGCATAATTTTAATCCATCAATGATATAAGCGATGATACCACACGCGTCGAAGATGGGGCACCCCCATTTATTTTTGACAAAATAGGGTAAGAGAAAGAGAGAAAATGTAGAATATATTTTGATGTGACAATTAAGATCTCTGTGTTTCACATTGAATTTCTAAAACTTGAAATTCAAATGGACAACGTAACTGAAGTTATCAATTTCGTGTCTTAGATTGGTAAAACCGTTAGAAGGTCAAGATGCATGCGCCAGTCCACAGCAGTCAGTATGACTGCAGAATACCTTTAGCTTGTTGTACACGATATACAAACTGTATTTCAAATCGAGAGATTCATCTTAGTTTGCCAAGGGACACACACACATATATACTGAAAAGGACAGACAGTAAGGACAAAAATAAGTAAGAAATGATATAACACTCAATAATTATAACAACTAGGCCTAGATGCAATATAAGGGACAGCGTAGTTACCGTATACATGTAGATCTATTATCTAATACATGTAGATCTATTATCTAATACATGTAGATCTATTATCTAATACATGTAGATCTATTATCTAATACATGTAGATCTATATCTAATACATGTAGATCTATTATCTAATACATGTAGATCTATTATCTAATACATGTAGATCTATTATCTAATACATGTAGATCTATTATCTAATACATGTAGATCTATATCTAATACATGTAGATCTATTATCTAATACATGTAGATCTATTATCTAATACATGTAGATCTATTATCTAATACATGTAGATCTATTATCTAATAAATGTAGATCTATATCTAATACATGTAGATCTATATCTAATACATGTAGATCTATATCTAATACATGTAGATCTATTATCTAATACATGTAGATCTATTATCTAATACCTATACATATCTATGGGTAAGGACAATGCGTTTCCTCGTGTCCAAAGCACAGGACTATCAAAATATGTGAACAGATTATTATCCATAAAATTTGAGATGTTGATATTCTGACAACACAATGTCAAATAAACATCAGGTAGAAATGTGTATGTTCCGTTAAAAATGTTTATGGATGGACAACAGTCTTTCTCGTGTTTGGGAATGACTTTATGTACACTTGACACATACGTACTAAATACAATAGTTTATGGCGCACCTTGAGCGATGTCCATTAAATTGCCACTAATAAACTGACTTGATATACTGTCCCTGATCCTCAGCAGGAAGAATGCGCCAAATAGAGATCGGCCCAGAAACAAGAAAGTTAATGAGACAGCAATTCGGAGAAACAAAGATAAAAAATATAAATAAAATAAAACAGATGATAAACATTGGTAGTTTAGCTGATTTGAAATAAAAATCATTCAACCAATAAATAAACCCGTTATTTGAATGAAGCCAAATTATTACAGCTTACAAAATCGTCATTGTACCTGGGTTCACAAGTTCACAGTGAGGCACCCTTCTAACAATATATAATGTAGTTCAATGAATGATTGAAAATCTATGTGTATCGTGAATTTACAACTTGGACATATTTCACTCTAAACATCCTGGTACATACAATGTATGTACATACTCTCCTTCCACGTATAAAATCTACGTCACACACAAATATTTTGAAATTTAACTACAATATTCATTTTTTTCCCCATGCATTCCAAATTCCACACATTAGCATTTAAAAACGACGCATGTTACAATAATTCATACACAACATCACATTAATTTCTTTATTTTCTAAATATCAACAAGCTGCACGCGCCACAAAGAAGTCCGAAGAACGTTTTACTTACCTATCTGATTGATGGTCCTGAAGTTGGGGTGAGATCGATGTACCCTCTTGAGAATGATTTTATTCCCCAGTGCCCCTGCTCGCACTAGAGGGGTGGGTTGGGCAATTCCTGATAAAATTGACTTCATTTCTGATCGCCGTGTTAAAATCCTGTCACAGTCAACTACGATTATTGGTATGTGTTAACATATTTCACTTCGGCATGGCAAACGTTAATTAAGTTTTTATGCGACACAACGATATATGTACCTTAATAACGATTTATAATTATTCAAGCGTCTATGAAAGGACCAAAAATAGCACACACTAGGACATTTTAGTTAGGAATTCAATACACGTTATGTAAAGCCCACTTGACCGTGACGAATTTAATGTGTACAATGACCAGACGTTGCATTCGGTTGCGTCACGTCAATACAATCCTGGGTAGTTTCCATTTAACAATAGGCAACAGGCGACAATTTTCACAAGCTTTCAGACGAGGACATCACAGTTCCAATCTCCAACAGTGACACAGGAGGACGAACAAGCTCTAGAAATAGCGAAAGTAACAACTTATGAAAACTACAAACCCCACCGAAAAATTCAAAGTCGCCAACTATATTTCAGAAAATGGGCTCGTATATTTCCTTGTGTTAGAACTTATACATAGCAATAATAATATGTAGGTCCATATCGAGAAATGTGGCGATTTTATATGGGTTGTTATCTACACCATTAATTGGCGCATCTCATCGTCCGCGCTCCGAGTAATATAGACGTTAATATCCTTTCGATAGGGCAGTCTTCTCACGTCATTCCAGACCTCATATATATTCCAGATTCTTTTTTTTTTTCTTTCTTTCTTCTCTTTTTGTACGTGACACGTGCCTTGGGGGAAACGTGAAGGGGACTCTCTCTGAGGCCTGTGTATTGGAAAGGACAATTATTTGATAAGAGTCTCAGTGCGATGGCTACTCAGATAAAAAAGCGCCTGATTTGAAGCATGTGGAGGGCACTGACGAGATGCCATTGTTCGGAATCTCTCAAACATATCCACAAGGTCTTTTTTGTTTACTTCAATTAACTTACCGCTTTTGAAAACGGAAAAAGAAATCACTGGTGTCCAATGTTATAGTTTGCTCCAGTTTGCACCATGCAGTTGTTTTATTGACTCTCTATGGCTCAATGAATGTGGATGATTAAATTGTTATATGGTCATCCACCAAATGTCATAAATATTTCGGACACCTGCAAAATCAATTACGATAAATGCGTCCACACAATACGAGTCTTATTTCACTGCTAGTATGTACGTATCTACATGTAGAACTCGAACCTATGACCTTCTACCTACAGCAAAGTATGCTAGCGAGTTCTTCAATAAAATTTAGCATATATTTTTCTCGTATTTATAGGTTTCATGGTAGCTTTTATGCACGCGAGGTTTGTATTGTAGAAGGCGTGCACATATCGGAACATTAATAACGAGTAATATCATAGTATGAAATTGAAAAATGATGATATTGAATATTGGAAAGAAACCTCGTATACATGTACAATCTGAATTACTATCCGTCCCGATTAAGCAATAATTTCCCCCCAGACATCACACGTCTTTATAGAATCGACTGCGGCCTGAAATTGACAGTTTGTCCAGAGGATCTCAGCTCTGAGAAAGAGCAACAAACAAAAAACAAAAAAAAATTAAAAAAAATAATTTTTTTTTTACATAAAATCCGGGTAGACATTATAACTTCGATGATTTCTGTACATGGCTCCGATGGCATTGATATTCAACCAAGTTAGTGCAAGTACAGAGAAGAAGCTTTACCAGCGGCCCAGCTAAATCTCTGGGGATTCGGTACCAGTCTTATGTATTCTATTCTGAAACCCGTAACTGATTGACAACTACATACAGCACCATGCTCTGAGAAAACTTTTCGTGGTACCTAATCAATGTCACGTCGTATCGAAATAGCACTTATTTTGCATATCTTGGTCCAGCATCATCAAGGGCATTTAATGTGTAAATAGAGCATTGCTTCCACTACGAATTGTTTTTTTTTTCTTCTTTCGTAGTTCAATGTTGTTGCAGTAAATGGTGTACACAGACTATAAAGTACTTTGGCGAGGCGGTCAGTGCCTCTGTATTCCGACAATATGTATCGCAACCCATCCACCCGAATTTCTAAATACTACATGTAGTATACAAGCAAGATGCATCCTTCGTACATAGTTATGCTACTGGCAACAGCTTGGTCCGTTGTCATGGTTATGCTACCGACAACAGCTTGGTCCGTTGTCATGGTTATGCTACTGGCAACAGCTTGGTCCGTTGTCATGGTTATGCTACCGGCAACAGCTTGGTCCGTTGTCATGGTTGTACCACAGGGGCTCGGTTGTCAGATATTGAAGTTTTGTATTATTTGTTCCCGAATAATAAATTGAAGTTTTGCATGATTTGTGTCCGAATAATAGATTATATAAATAAAATCTACCACCAAAATCCGCTTTTTTCGAGGTTTTAAAAATGGTGTATCATGTGTACATTAAAAAAAAGTATGTACACATGATACACCTTTTTTAAAACCTCGAAAAAAGCGGATTTTGGTGGTGGATTTTATTTATATAATCTATTATTCGGACACAAATCATGCTAAACTTCCAATTTATTATTCGGGAACAAATAATACAAAACTTCAATATCTGACAACCGAGCCCCTGTGGCCGATACTGCAACTTCTAGTCACCATATTTTTTAAAGCCCGTTTTGAGTAGTCAGGTTCCCGAGACCCCTCTGCATTATTTATAATGAATGCAGAGGGGTCTCGGGAACCTGACTAGTTTTGGGCCAAAACTCCTCGTCACCATATATTTTAAAAGCCCGTTACATGGTGACGAGGAGTTTCGGACCAAATCGGGCTCAGTCCACGTGATTGAAATTCCTACATTCAAAACATTTCTAAATTCAAGACTAGATTCATCCTCGGAATGACTTTAAGGATTTTCTTGTTTGTATACGGAAGCTGCAAAAAGAATCCCCCCCCCCCCAAAAAAAAAATTCAGATTATCATTATGGTATGCTATCGAAATTGAGATGTGTAGGGACACACAGTGTTAGAATTGCAGAAGACAGTTAACAACATTGGTGAAATCGTTTCTGTATGTTTGAAATCAAATTTATATACAAGTAAGCAAGACGGAACGCCAAATTAACATATACTCAAACAATTGAAGAGTTCACAAATTGTGCAGAATAATTCAAGTAATGCACAAACTAAATATATATCTAAATGAATGTGCACATTAATCTAATTTACGATACTATTTATTCACTTATAGCTATTTGTATAAAAAAAAATCATTTGTATACATTTAACGAATCCAAAACTTAACTACAATAGCAGTTGTCGGGTAATGGACTGTGTGTATTTTACGCAGTTCATGAATTTGCGCCATCAGTGTTCTTAATGCTAAAACTAATCAGCAGAAGAATCATGTGCATGTAGCCATGGTGAGCAAGGAGGCTGCAGCTGCCGCGCGAAAGGCGCCAATATAAACCCCGCTAATAAGAGTAAACAAAGTACGGCCTTCCCTCTGCTGATCTTAAATGTCTATAGCCAGCTCACAACTCTGGATATACATGCATGAATTTAACCATGGTTGAAAAATGTGTGCATTTCAAATAAGTGTACTCCCAAAGGACATTCATGTTTGTCACAGAATCTTAATATTCGTTGACAAATCGCAAAGCCATAGATCTGCGATGTGATGTTAGCGTCTTCCATACATGCATGTCACTCTGCTTTCTAATCTTACTTGATGTTTATTCGAGATTCCTCTGACTCTTACCCCCGCTTTTATATTGTGACATACCCCGCACATGCCACAATATAAAAGCGGGGATAAGAGTCAGAGGAATCTCGGATTAACTTGATGTATGGTGACATGGTTATAACAGCTGAAAAAATAACTCACGAACAGTTCTTATTTTCAATTAACACAGATTAACTCAGGTTTTTATAGTTTTATTTGCTTGTCTTCATTTCTCTATGGGAGACATGCTTTGATGACAATGGCCAACTGTGATGTAATAACAAATGCAGATAATTCATGTTCATGAAGACACATTCACAATTGCATATACCCAGGTTTCACACATCCACACCAAAAATTCGTCCATCAAATTACATAACATTTTACATTTAAGCTACAAAAATATATGAAATCATTTTGATATAGGACACAAGATATTCATTCATACAAGACAACCAAGATATGGAATGTGAACATAAAAGACACACTGACACGATTTAATCATGTTTATCACCCAAGCAAAAACCGAAGCACCATTGAAATACCTAATTTTAAATGCTCATTTGCTTGTTAGTATGCTAATGCCCCAAATGGTAGGAACATCTTATGCTTCACTACTGGAAGGTATTCTGAATCAAACACCTCCCCAGGTGAATCTGAAGAGTTACCACTGTATTATAGCTACAGGTTGATTGCTGACTGGCTCGTGCCAAAGAAAAACTAAAATTATGAATAGAAAAATCAACAAAATATACACAAAATTATCATTCTGAGAACATCATTACAGAAGAAAATAGAATACTTTTTTATTTATAAGCAAGTGAAATAGGCGAATACTTGTAAGTGTACATTTATACAAGTATTTATATTCCTGTCTATCTGTACCTAGCTGGCGATCAGATTGCATAGATTCATAGATATTATACATAGATATTATTCACGTGATACAAAAGCAAAGAAAAAAGTGAGTAAAATGCATATGCATCTATTTGTATAATGTCCATAAATATGATATGAATCGTATAATCAATACTTTTACATGTGTTTTCTGTTCAATGACTCACTGTCAAAGCATTAAAAAAAAATATACATCAACATATTTACATGTAGCTATGTAAATCATAAAGTAAAATTATTGGTATCAGTTTGGATCCCAAACACAGACACCTCCCTTGTCACTAGATACCGAGTAAGGCATGGATGTACATACAAACATATTCACGACCGTGTTACTCTACCTACTGTAATTAAACCATCTTGTTGTAAGGAAAAATATTCTTGGAAGCACATCTTTACTGCACATTTTGCCATCACTTTCATAAGAATAGTAAGAATTTATATAAGGGTTTTACCATTGTATTTGGAATGTTAATATCATACTAAAAACAAAACAAAAAATGGATCATACATGTATGTGCTTCCAAAAATGGATTTTGTGTCATATAGCATAAATATGTTAAAAAAAATCTGTTTCATTTTGAAACTTTGTTTAAACTGATATCACATAAAAACTAAAAGCACCAACAACAAACTAGAATATTCTGACTATAAATAAGTTACAGCCCTAATAAGAAAAACGGGAGATGGAATGATCGAAGATGCCCAGTACCATTACAACAGCACCACTTCCACTGATCAACTGTACATGTATAATGGCACCATATCTCTTATAATACAATATCACATTTACTGATAAAAAAAATCTATTTCAAACAAAATATTGCATTTTTAGTTGTGAGGTGAGAGCTTTCCTTTCATGTAGCCCTTCCATCGTTCTGCAGTACTGGAAAACAAGGGATCGCTGTCTACTTCACTCAGTAGGAGAATCTGATTGATGTGAACCTTATGATAATCCCACCTTGCTCGATTAGGGGCCAGGCTAGCGGTGATGTGACGAAGATCATAAAATGTTCCTGTACCAGTGTCAAACATGAGAAGCATGACTTTCAAGGTTCTCATGCCATTGTCAAATAGTTCTTCTGCTTTTTCACTAATCCTGCCCGTTGCTACTTTTTTAAGGTCATACAGACCGATTAAAGAATAGATAAATCCATTGAGCACAAAACTACTGGGTGTTGTGGGGTACTCTTCATACCAACTATATGAGTTGAGATATTTGGAAGTAATTCCACCCTGGGAACTTGGAATGTCAAAAATATTAAGGGCTTTGCCTGCAGCCTCTATATATTTCTTGTCTTTGGAGGCAATGTACGCACGAACAAGGAGAGAAATGGCCTGACCTTGTCCCATGGCGGAATACCACCCAGGGTCCAGCTCCATGACCTCTGGAATCAGTTTACGAGGCACCATCACTGGCCAGCCACCCCTGGAATCTTGATGCCTCACCAGGTAATTCGCAGCATCAAAAAACAAGTCCATGTGCGCATGAGCCGAGAGGGTGACATTATCCATCAAACCATGGCCGCGAACACTAATGGCGGAAATACGCGCAGCATTTTTCATTCTTGTTGTGCGGGATTTTGAATACTGTAAATTTAGTCCTTTCTGGAAATCTACCATTACTAGTCTTGTGAAGTGAAACCAATTTCCTTTCTTGGAAGATCCAAGTCCATAATAGAGGTCTCGACTGCCATCTAATCTCATTACAGTGTCACTGAGCACATAGTGAATACGAAACAAGTTCCCATCTCCCATCTGAATAAGGACAGTTACACTGCCATTGTTTATAAATTTGAGATCCATAGAAAGAGTAGATAACTTCTTTTCATTTGTTGATATGGTAATTCCTGGGTTTTTTAAGTTTGCTGCAATATGAAGGGAAAAAATACAATCAAAAGATGCAATTTTTAAAACAACATAAACATGAAACAATGTAATACATGTTAATCACATTGAAAACAAACAGCAGGTATGCAAACTTTCCCTTCTTCAACAAATAGAAGTGTAATTTCACAAACATATTGAAAACTTTGAAAATATTTTGAATTCAATCTGACATGTAAATGTGCAAGAAATACCATATAGCAACCTTTTTTGGTGGTTGTAAGATTTTTATTTGGGAGGGGGGGGGGGCATTCATCCTGAATGAATTCTAAAAGAGAGATAACCACTTCATGTAGACTGAAACAGTTAACGCCAAAGACATCAGACTGTCGGAACAAACCGACAAATTCATTAATGGTCTGCTTCACTCTTGCAGCAAGTCCGACTGATGATTATGTGATGGTTCTGGCTGTTAAACTGAGCCTTTGTCTCTATAAAGCTTGTCTCTATAAAGCCTGTCTCTATAAAGCTTATAAATGATGAATAAAAAGTGGAAATGAATCAAGTGTTTCTTAAACACAGAGAAAAAATAACGCGTAGATCCAACATCTGGTCTGTCGGGTTAGCTAAATCTAAGACTCTCAAGCAGTGGATGATATCAGTCTGTCAGGTTAGCTAAATCTAAGACTCTCAAGCAGTGGATGATATCAGTCTGTCGGGTTAGCTAAATCTAAGACTCTCAAGCGGTGGATGATATCAGTCTGTCAGGTTAGCTAAATCTAAGACTCTCAAGCAGTGGATGATATCAGTCTGTCAGGTTAGCTAAATCTAAGACTCTCAAGCGGTGGATGATATCAGTCTGTCAGGTTAGCTAAATCTAAGACTCTCAAGCAGTGGATGATATCAGTCTGTCGGGTTAGCTAAATCTAAGACTCTCAAGCGGTGGATGATATCAGTCTGTCAGGTTAGCTAAATCTAAGACTCTCAAGCAGTGGATGATATCAGTCTGTCGGGTTAGCTAAATCTAAGACTCTCAAGCAGTGGATGATATCAGTCTGTCAGGTTAGCTAAATCTAAGACTCTCAAGCGGTGGATGATATCAGTCTGTCAGGTTAGCTAAATCTAAGACTCTCAAGCAGTGGATGATATCAGTCTGTCAGGTTAGCTAAATCTAAGACTCTCAAGCGGTGGATGATATCAGTCTGTCAGGTTAGCTAAATCTAAGACTCTCAAGCGGTGGATGATATCAGTTTGGAGGATAAACTTGAAACACTGAATGTTAAATAATGAGAAAATAATTGTTGAGGAGGAGGGGGGAAATTTGGAAAAAGTTCTATTTAACAATATCTAGAAAAGAATAAAATCAAACAACTGTTTTCTTTCCCTTATTCTTTGGTCAGACAAACTTTGGTTCAGTCTCATGACAGTTGCAAATACATAGGACTGATGTAGGTAAAATAAACCTTGACATTCACTGAAAAATAAGCCCAAATTAGCACCCTGCCAAAAATACCTGTAATAACTTAACCGACTACAATTTTTAACATAAAAGAAAACGATGTTTTCCAGAAATTTAGGCACTTACGAGAAGATCTGAATTCAACTAATCCATTATCCAATGATATGCGTTCATCCAGTTTACTGCGGATCTCTGATGTTTGATCAGGAAGCAGCCAATCAGAGAGGTCTGTCCGTTCCCCATCCTCTAGAATCTTGACCTTGTTTTTTGGCCGGTTAATTTGCTTGCTGTAATGACTTAAACCATACTGTGCTATCTGTATAGGGTAGTAGTGGCCTTTTGGATCCCATTGTGTTGATATTGGAACACCTGAAATGTGTCATGTCCAGTAAGAGTTATTCCTCTTTCATTGAAAAAAAATGAGCTTGCATAAAATGTATGTATTCCCTCTAATTAAATGCAACTCTTATCTTAAATTAAACTAAAGAACTAGAGCCACGAATAGCCAAAAATGGCCCTTAGTCAGAACATGATATTATTCTTGGGGACAGAAGCCAAGAATATCTATTTTTCAAATATGTTATCCTTTTTCCGATATCTTTTCAATTTTTTTTAGTTATTGACGTTCAAAGTACCCATTGTTTTGGCCAGATTGTTATTGACGTCGCAATTTTGCAACGTTTCATGTACTTTTACGTGGAAGTTCTCTAGGTATAAAAGTGAAACAAAAACACTATTCAGTGCAATTTAATTATGATATTGTAAATATTTAAATCTGTCCATGTTAATTCTATATTAAAACACACACCTATATAATATACTCGTACATCTCTTTCTCCTCTCTCTGTTTGTCTCCTTCCCTCTCTTTAAATATTTTTTAAAATTTTTATTTATATGCAACCATTCAACAGTTTTAAAGTAATATTAATTCATTACCTCTTTACATCGCTTTGTTATTTAAGTATGACATGAAGATAAACACAATCCCAATATTTTAACTGTATAACCATTTACTGCACATACCGATAGTTTGTTGTTTTTTTTGGGGGGGGGGGGGGGGGGTATCTTAAAATGTACACGAAAATACGGTGGATCCAACCGTTGACTTACGAATAAGATCTATTGACCTATGTATGTGCGTTTCAATATTACATGTAGTTTATGTTGCATATTGATCACTTCTTTTAACAATCTTTTATAAATTTGCGGATTTTTATTTTTATTATTTGTTTGGGGGTGTTATTATTACCCCGCATGTACATGTAAACACGCCGAAAACAGTAATAGCCAGGCTTTGGACAGCGGCGTTATTTCAGACGCACTTTGCTACATGTGCAACTTTGGACAGTGAGTAAACATTTTAATCCTATGTTTCACACTTTTATTTGTGTTTTGCTATATAGGGAGTTACGTTTATGATGTGTGTGTGTGGAGGGGGGGGGGGGGGGGGGGTAGGGAAACTGTTACAAAAGTAGCCGTACATGTACAGAATAACACATGAACATTTAGTTTAGCCATATGGATATAATTTATTTTACATTAGGCTAAGAAAATTTTAATGTTAACGTGAACTAATCATCGGGTAAAATATGTTCCATTTATCTAATTTCATTAGTTTCCTGTCCGGATCATTTATTACAATAATATCTAGACCAGTGTGTATTTCAAAATGCCTTAATTATTATCATTAATTCCATAACATCTATGAAACGAATTCATTAATTAAAAAATCTTATTCTGATACTGCTACATATAATAGAACCAAACTCCCTCCTCGCTCGCATATATTTGGTTTATTAAACCAAATATATGCAAGGAGGGAGTTTGGTTCTATTATATGTGTTTCTATTTATGTGAAAATAACATCCGTTTAATTTTTTTGCACACTAACCGTAGTGTGCAAACAAAATTAAGTGGATGTTATTTTCACATAAATAGAAACAAGAATTTTATCAATCATGGTGACAGTTCAATTAACACATCTGTAGTTTGGCATCCACCATAAAATTTGCTTATTTTACCACTTTCACATTTCTTCCTGTCATTAGGTTTAGTTCTTATCTTACATAAAATGCATGAGGGAAACCTTTTCCCGTTATCAGACACTTCCTCCATGTTACAAACACTCAAACTAAATTAAGTAGGACAGTGGTTTAATAATGCTTAGGAATATTTTACTTAATTATGTAGGATAATATATCTAAAACATAAATACATCAACTTTTACTTCAAGAACGAGTGTCATTCATATGTTCACGTCTATTTTAATCAGTATATTAATGATATCTTCTTTTTTCCATTCGTCTTTTTTATTTTGTTATGATTTATGGTTTTGAATATTTGCTGTTGAGACTGAATTTTCAATGATAAATATAATTGAAACAATGAAATATACACTATTTTCGTAAACATTCTTTTTACATTATTTTTTTTTTTTCATTTTCGAATTATTCATTATCATTATCCCTTTTTATTAACTGCCTTGTATTTTTGCTAATTAGATCAAATGTAATTCTGTTTGTCAATGAATTTCATTTAAAAGCAAAACAAGATCCATATTGCTAGATATATTTTTCATATTCATATTTGTATGTATTTCTATATATTGATTTCTGACGGATGAAATATGCAATGGGCCGGAATAGCTGTGTGTCGAAATATAACGGTACCCGATGACGTATGTCCAAATCGGTTGACACGTAAACAACCGAACGAATGTTGTAGATCAATACCTCCGAGTGTATTGTTATGTGGATGCCTAATTTTTGTCTGGTACCCATATATTGTACTATAACTTTAGAAATCATTAAACAATACGGGATAGGCCAATATATCTTCGCATCTAAGTAGGCTATCGAGTTAGGCACCCCTCGGCCCTCCAAGTCTTTTTATGTACTGCGACAGCGATTTCAACATGCTCACCAGTGCCAAGAAAACTGAATGCACGGAGATGAAACATGTGAAGCCAGATATTTATTAAATTCAACGGCCTTCAGATAAATAAAATATGTATAGTATAAAGAAAATGTGTGGAAGTTAAAAGGCGCGGCGCAGACAATGGGTGGATCTCGATTGTATCTGGAGTGGATTGGAGGACTTAGCTTCGTAATTGTTTGATCAAATAACTAAAACTGTTAACTAGTACAAGGTTTTTGTAACTATCCCTAACATGGTTACATATATATTCAAGTTCATAAATTGAGCATATAATCTATTTGAAATTTTGGGGGCAAAATCGATTGATATACGTAGCCCGATTCCGACGATGGCGCGGATCTGGTTTTATTTCAATAATATTGTTTGAAATCATATTTTATTAACTTTGAATAATTACTGGTTTCGTAAAAAGACAATGGAACATTCCCCAACTATAATATTTAAATATTACAATTTGTACTAAACCTATAGTTTGGAAAAGTATTCGGATTTCGTGCATGGAATGTGAAATTCCGGTTATTTGTAGAACATAAAAAGTAAAAATTCACTTATCCCCCAGGCCTCGATCCAAAAAAACTCTTAACTTCTATGCAGTATGTAATATACTAATTTACAATTCATTAATATTTATTGGATCGAGTCCTGGGGGTTATACAAATTTTTGGTGCATATTGTTGGATATTATCAACTTTTACAAAAATAACACAACTGTTATGGGTTCTACATGTTATAATTTCTATATGCGTGAATTTTCGCGGAAAAAACACACTGGATTTATAAAGAAGAAGGTCTAAGCTATTTCATACCATGATGAAATTTTGGAATGAAGATACTTTATTTTACTCAAAATTACAGGGCCATATTTGGATATTCGTGGCTCTTGTTCTTTACATACATGTGAAAACATACTATCGAATCATTATTGTCCATGGGGGATTACTGTTCATGGGTCACCCTTACCCATAAATTTACATCCCACTGAACATTGATACATATTAAATTCCAATTTTTTTTAAAAGCTAGAATCTTTTTTATCCCAATCACATTAGGTATCTAAAGACAACTTTTTTTGTCACACTACTGATTTTATACTGACAATAATTGAGTTGTTTTAATTCCTGAATAAAATACAATCAGGTATTAAAATACAATGTATATACAGATACAGGCAGCATCAAATTATAATTGCAGTTATAATTATAGTCAAATTACAGTCCTATATAAAAGTGACTAATAGGTCAAATGGGCTGGGTGCAACTGATTTAATTACCATATACATGTGTACTGTTTATGATCACCGGTATGTAGGCCTATTATGCAAAATGTACATGTTACTATAATAAACGATTTACTTACTTGCTACAGAGAGTGTCTGTAAATGTGTAAGTTTTCTGTGCAATTTCTCCAGGAAAGTCAATCAACCAGTTAGGGTACATTAGTTTTAGGGCTGAAGTTACCCACGAAGTTAAGTCCCCTTGACCAGTAAAATGTTGGATTACCCACAAACTTTGACCCCCCCCCCCCCCCCCCCCCCCCTGAACAATGATCATTCCACCTTTTCATGATCTTATTTCATTTTGAATATATGATTGATAATACAATACTTCATACAGAATCCAAAATATCAACCATTTCCTACCTTCGATACCACTGACACATTTAACCCTGTTTCGGTCTTCCACACTGTACAGATCGAATGACATGAAAACTCCACTGGGGGAGTATTTTGGCTGGGGGTCAGTGGGGAAATCATCCTGGTAACTGTGGTGAAAGGAAAACCTCTCATATCCATCCGATGTCTCAAGAGAGCCATACACCTGAATTATATGCAATAATTATATGCAACAAAATATAATCAGAGTCTGTGCTACACATTCATTTATAATGGATATGATAAAAACTTTATTTCCATCATTGGTTGTCATTGTGATAAGAAATCTATTTGTACTATGTACTATACCAAATGCATGCACATGTATGATACATATATATATATAAAAACAATTCATAGTCATCTTTCTTTTTTGAATCATCTGTACCTCAAAATATTTCTGGATGAATGAAAATGGCATGTAAACTTCGCTGCCATCCTTTATTCCTTTAACTGTGCTGTCCCCATTAATGACACACTCAATTTCCTCGAATCTAATTGGTTTCGTCCCCTTGGAGTGAGTGTAGGACTGAGCTGCTCTAGGCTGAAATCCCTTTGAATCATGGAACTCGTTGACAAGATAAGGCAATTTCTCATCCCTGCAAAAAAATTTACAAAACAGAGTTATCTCTCTTTCATTAACTTTGCCGCTACTGGGTACTTGGTCATGTCCAAATCAGCTACTACATGATTTTATGGTGACCAGAAATCTCACCTGTAAGAATTGACATCATTCCTGGTAAAGTCACATTTCCCAAGGTTGTAAACAGTCACTAGAAGAATGGAGATGCCCACACATGCAACCAAAAGCTTTAGGTTGGCTCGGGGCATGTTTGACCTAAAACCTACAAATAGAATCAAACATCATAAATCAGCTATTACAATTTCAGAAATAAAACCATTGAGTATTTTGCACTTCTGTACAAGTACTTATTATTGCAGGATTTGTGTTTTAAAGTCTTAGGTAGTGGTTATATATAGTTGAACATTCTGCTTGAGAATATTTCTCTCATGGAGATGCCACCATTGCCGGTGAAGGGCTGCAAAATTTCGGCCTATGCTCGGTGCTTATGGCCTTTGAGCAGGGAGGATTTTTATCGTGCCACATCTACTGTGACAAGGGGTCTTGGTTTTTGTGGTCTCATCCGAAGGACCGTCCCATTTAGTCACCTCTTACGACAAGCAAGGGGTATTGAGAACCTATTCTTACCTGGATGGTAGTGAAGCAAGAACACTAAGTAATGGCAGTACTAAAATATGTAATTCCTTAAGTTTTCCATTATCATACATGACAGGAGCACTAATATCCATGTGTGAGTCAAAAAGAGCAACACAAGTTACACAACTCTGATCATTGCACTAAATCTTCAATGTACAGTTTACTTTGTGTAAATAAGTACATACATCCACTCTCACTGATGTGTAACGCCAAATAAAATTCATACTGCTGCTGATAAAATCCTTTATAAATACAGTATGTATGCACAGACTAAAAATGTGACAATGCGTTACTACACATGACCAATATAATCAGAAACTACACTTCAGGTTTTCCATAGTTACTACGGTTCAGTGAGAATTATGTAGAAAATGTAACACAGTGCCAGCCACACAATTACATCTAAGGTTATGTATCAAATGGTAAAACGCTGTACAACATGTGGAGTATCCACAATGACAAAGAAAATAAGAAATCAATGACAATATGTTATATATATATGCTTCTTGCACTGTTTTATTAAAGGGAAATAGTGGGTTTGGTGCATGTATGTTAAGTCACAACAGCAAGCATCAGTGTCACTTATCATTACAGGAATGTCAGCAGTGCTTCCTCTCTTCACTAAACCATGTTTTGAATCAGTGAGATATGTACATTCATACAGAGTCTACAACATATCAAAGCTGTACGGAGCACTATTTAATGTTAACGAAACAACACCTAATGTTACAAGTAGGTAAATCCAGAAATAAAGGAAAATCTTGCTGATTTTTTTTAAATATCGCAGTAACCATACATATTAACTCTCACGAATCATCTAAAGATGCAAAGATTTGGGTCTTCATAAAATATTCTCTGGCAGAAGATGATTATTCACAGATTTTCATTAGATGACAATAAAAGTAATAACATTCAAGAAAATATTGAAGAGAATTAGTCTACCTTCATGAATTCATCATAGTCTGTCCAATTCTATATCTATTTTAGGGAGGACATACGTTTAAGAAATTGTGTCCAATCCCATTGTAAATGCTGTATTACAATGAAAATATGTTCAAATCAATCGTTAAAAAACAAGATATCAATTATACATGAAGTCAATGAGCTATGTGCATTGAGGCATTACTAATCCCTGCATTCTATGGAAATATCAAAGTGCTGAAATGTCAAGCATCTCTCCACTATGATATGTCAGTTTATGAGGAGAAACATTGTCAAAGATGTGTACAACCGCCGACAGTAAAAATATACACAAGCAGCAATTACAGGGCTATGGACATACACTAAATAATTTTCCCATTTTTGGGGGGTGGGGTGGGGGGGGGGGGGGGGGGGGTGTTACAGTTGTGGACTGCTAGTGAAATGTCATGGATACATTTGTATACATGTACCAGTTCCAGTTATTGTGAAACTTTAGACGTGTTCAGAGTTGTTGGAACAGTATTATGCATTGGGGTTTTTTCTTTAAAAGAAAGGAATAAAATTATGGAGAACTTTTCTTTTTGTACAAATGCACATGTGTACAGCAAATGGATTGATCATTCAAAAAACGTCTTCTGGATCCGATCCTCAATCTTTCAAATTTGAGAGCTCAATACCACTGTTCAGATCCTGTTCAAAACTTGGATCACATGTATGACCAACTATAAACACTCTTTTTGAATCAGTTTCCTCCTATTTATGTTACTTATCTTGACAGATTACCAGCTCCTGAAATTGAAGCTTTGGGATACATAGAATTCAAGTAAAAGCTTTAATTTTTTTCATTTGCATTCTAAAGAACCAATGTTTTCCTTAAATGTTACAGATTTTGTTAGAGCCATAGATGTGGTAGAGACTTTATCTCATTGGTTAATTCAATGCTAGTGACAAGATTTACGGCAAATTACCTACGTACACACATACACTGTATGATACAGACCTGTATGAATCATTGAATGTACACCTTTCCTTTTTGTAAATAATTACTTGGTATTTCATCGCTGCCATTTATAGGCCCTAACAAAGAGTTGCCAATCGGTACCATATATTATATAAATGGTGAATAATAAAATACTGTGTCTCATCAGAGGAAGAAAAAAACAACGCTCATAAGCTAATAATGAAATGTGTTGGGACGGTGTTTACGCTCCGAGCAGTATCACTCACGTTTTGTCTAGACTACACGAGTTGGATGATTAGTTCGGTACTACTAATCAGTACCTATATATAATATTTTTCTTAGAATACAGAACAGCAAGTACTGAAGAAATACCGATAAAATACAAGTTAAAAGTAGAGCTGATTCACCAAACATAGGTGAGACATTCTTGAAAGTGGGTCATCGGATAGAGCACATAGTCTCATTTTTAACAGTTTACTTACATGTCACCTTTACAGTGAAAATTAATCCATCTTCTATTTACAGTTTGTCCTTCCTTTTCGTCATCGGTAAAATAAACCTATACACGGTCATCTTCTGTTATTACGACGATCATGATGATGATCAGCTCGGGCTTTCTTTTTTCGTCTCGACAGGAAATAAACTTTAAACATTAGAGAGTTCCGACAAGGGACGTCAGTGTGAGTGGTCTTATCACACCGCACACCGGTAATATTATTTTTTAATAGGCTATATATTACTATATATGTTAGTGGGAAATCATGAAAAGGTCAGTTTGTTAAATTGATGCCATATATTTGTTTCGCCTGCCGACACCGGAGGAACAACACACTATATACACGGCATTTTCTAATTTTGTTTATACCTGCAGCAAAAAACAGATTGAGAGAATGAGAGATAAGCAAAACTCCCCCGGCGGCGTGTTTATTAGTCCGCTTAAAACATGTGACGGTTCCACCTATAAATCGCTAATTCCTATTTATTGGTTTGATAAATTGTGACTGATTTTAATTCATTTCACTCCATTTATTCCATTCAATAATCGCTAGTTACTGTGGCAAATGACTGTTTGCTTTACCGAAATTTGCCTTGAATGAAGTTTATGACGAATTCATCACATGCACTACAATGTTAATGTCCTTTTCTTATGTTGTTTTCATAGTTCGTTAAGTTATATACAGGCTTTTAAGTGACATTTTGCAAAAAATAAGGGTCATTTTTAGGGCAAAATTATAAATAAAAAAATAAGGGCCTTTTAAAGGATTTTTAAGGGCTTTTTAGACAAAAATAAGGGTTAAATTTACAAATCAACAGGAAAGAAAAAATGTTTTACTCACCATTTGCAAGAGCAATAATACAAAAATTAATTACCCACTCAAAAGATCATATCAGTGGTCATCAACAGCCATATTCAGCATTCAGCACAAACCATGATACAATTCAGGTGGACTCCCATGGCTCACAATCAATGCTGAATATAGCTGATAACCATCAAGATGTCTTCTGAGATGTACATTTAATCAACATATTCATTTTTTGAAAGTATACTAAGACTAAATTTAATAAATTCCAACACTTACTTTATGTAAAATTTATTTAAACTTTCAAAATTTGAAAATGTAGGAATTTCAACAAAAAATTGGGGATTTTTTTTAGGATTCTAAAGCTCAAATAAGGAAAATAAGGGCTGCTGTAGGAAAATAAGGGCCCGCTTGAAAGCCTGTATATATTGAAAACATTAAATGAAATAAAAATAATACGAATATTTATGATTTTCCATTCATTGTTAGAAGAAACAAGACATTTTACGTATTTGATATTATTAACTCGGATAAAATTTTTGACAACTATTTATCTCTTAATCAAAGAATTATATTTCTCATAAAACAGTGAACAAATTTAACAAAGAATAATTCAATCAAGTATTATATGGGGGAGGGAGAGGGGATACGAGAATTAAAGGGAGAAAAACTTCGATGAAAGCTCCTCAGATTAGCATTTTGCTAGAGTTATCGTTCTTTGAAATATCGCTAATGCGAGAATTGAACACAATTTTCTATATTTACAACCACAATTTGGCATTTTCTTATCAAATTTGAACATATTTAAACTAAATATGCTCTAATTTATGCGTTGGAAGGGGCGTTTCGGTAGTTTTATGGGGCATTTCGGTAAATTACAGGCATTTCGGTAATTCGAGGTACCGTTACTAGGCTATATATATTAATACTAAGGCAATAATCCACCCCTCAAGAATTATAGGTTCAATCTTATATTATTTGATTGTTGATTCTTCAAATGATATATCCTAGTAACAAATAAAAAAAATTATAAACTAAAAATTCATAAAACTGTTTCTTTAAAAATATACAAAATGTTTGTGAAAAATAAAGGAAATCTATGGCATAATGGACTTGATAAATAATTTTTGAAAAACAGAGTTATTGCCCCCTGGATTCAATATTTTGAAATATATAATATTGATTATTCAGATATAACTTAGATTTTTGAAATGTTTAACAAGATTTTTGAGAATAACTTAAATTAGTCTCGAAAAAGACTCAAACAAAATTTATGTTCCTGCCATGGAGAAATCTTATTAAATCATTGACTTTGCGAAATCTTATGACGTCACAGGAGGGTGGAACTACATTAACAAAAAAGTAGGCAAATCGTAAACATTTCCTGAAATTTTGCCGATTTTCATATGTCTCTGCTTGCAAACAAACAAGTTTCACATTGACACATGTCAGGAAGTAGCCTCAGCTACCAACATGATATAGTTCCTCTGTAAACAATTGATCAAATATATAGCAGGGGAAAATCATTGATAGTTAAGACACATTGTAATATCTACCACTGCATGAACTTGTAATATATGTACTATACAATTTATTAACATTTCTGAGATCAATATACTATTTTATTAACATTTCTTGAGTCATGATATGCTTAATTTCATCTACCCAAGAAGTACAATTATCACATGAGTGTGGAGCTTCGAGGGTAGCACAAATCTATTGACATCAAAAAATGTCAACAATTATTCATTTTCAATTTCACATTCCAATATTTCTAATAATTTTTAAAACCAGTCTACATGTAGTATTTATATGGATTTCATTTCATTGTCAAATGGACTGAGAGTACAATATTGTGGATAGGCTATTAAGAGGACAATTTCAAAACATTCAACTATAGCTAGATGTTGTCACAAAATCTAATATGGATTTCAAAACTGAACAACCATCACTGCTTGATACAAAAATAGTTAATGATATACATATAGATGTTGCTGTTTGAAATGTGCAATACATGATAATTCAGATGATGTCACTGTTTATTAAAAAAAACCCACCAAAACAACAAAAACAAGAGGCCAATGGGCCACATCGATCACCAGAGTCACCTTGGCCCATATCTAAAGAGTTTCCCTACATATCTACATGTAAAACTTTGATCCCTATTGTGGCCCCAACCTACCCCCGGGTACAAACTTGAATCTGCACTATGTCAGGAAACTTTCATGACTAAATGTAAACTTCTTTGGCCCAACTGGTTCTTGAGAAGAAGATTTTCCTTAAATATTTGTATATACAACTTTGAATTCCCATATCATGGCCCCATCCTACCCCAGGGGTCATGGTTTTAACAAACTTGAATCTGCACTATGTCAGGAATCTTTCATTTAAATGTAAATTTTCTGGCCCAGTGATTCATCAGAAGATTTTTAATGATCATTTCCCAATATATTTGTATGTAAAACTTTGATCCCCTATTGTGGCCCCATCCTACCCGCCTGGGGGGGGGGGGGGGGGGGGTGATTTTAACAAACTTGAATCTGCTCTATGTCAGGAAGCTTTCATGTTGTACTTTCCTGGCCCAGTGGTTCTTGAAAAGAAGATTTTTAAATGACCCCACCCTATTTTTGTGATTATCTCCCCATTGAAGGGGGCATGGTCCTTCCTTTGAACAAACTTGAATCCCCTTCACCCAAGGATGATTTGTACTAAGTTTGGTTGAAATTGGCTCAGTGGTTCTGGAGAAGAAGTTGAAAGTATAAAAAGTTTATGGACAGACACACAGACAGATGACGGACAAGTTGGGTGATCAGAAAAGCTCACTTGAGCTTTCAGCTCAGGTGAGCTAAAAAGAAAGAAAATTCATTGACTCTTTTCAAAATGTTTGCCTGATGCAGATTGACACTCAAATAAAAACTTCATCTTCAATATTCAAACTTCCAATTAAAAAAAATCATGGTTAAATCTGATTTTACAAACTTACAATTAAACCACAGGTGTTAGCTCCCAAATTTGAGCAATTATGCAACATCAAAAGATCTGACACAAGGGGACGACCCAGAGGCTCAAAGAGATTTAAAGAGAATTAGTATACAGAGGGTAAATGTAAATCTCATTTGTTACCATGTAATCGTTAATGGCACAATTAGGGCATATTACCTGAAGGGTTGTGACATCAAAGCAAATCACCTGAAGCTACTATATATTGCAAGGGAAGGCACGCTGGTTCTTATCTATCATCTTACTCCAATCTACAAGGAAATGGAAGAGAAATATAAAAAAAAAAAAGATCCCAAAGGAGCAAAATGAATTCCCTTGAAATTTTTTTAATGACAACAGATACATGTATTTTGTATATATATGTGCATCCAGAAATAATAGATATCGAAAAATCTATACATCAAGTAGTAGTACATGTATAATGAAAATATTACAAAGCCGACTGATCATATTCGACTAATTTCTTTCACTTCTTGACAGGAGCTAGTATACTCCTGAGGAAGTACAAAAACAGCTTTGCGATTTGAAACATGTGCGCATGAAAACTTTCCTTTATCATACGCTTCTTGATACTTAGAATACAGTTTGAATTTTTTTTTTATTCTGGAAAAATTTGTGTAAGCATTTTCAAATATGTTTATCATTAAATATATTGAAAACATTTGTATACATGTGCATCTTTTGCTCAAGATATATACTGTTTTAAACTTTTCATGAACATTTTAAATGTAAATAAAAAAAATTTAACATGCACAAAACTTTTAAACTCCCTCATATTAGAACTATGCCTGGTGAGGTTAATTAAGACTTTGAAAACTGTTGTATGAATGTTTATTTTGAACAATTGAATTAATGAATCTTGAAAAAAGATGAATCTTTATCAATTTGTTAATTGTAGGTGGGTATGCACAAAAGCTCCAAAAACCAAATCAGCTTGCCCTAAACTAGTGCCAGTATTACATACCAAAACTAAATACCAACTGCCACCTGTACCTGCATCAGAATAAGCAGTGAGGGTAAACCTGACAATCAACTAATCCTGTAGTCCTCTGCTTGTTGATACATGTCTTCCTTCCCATTCCAGCAGTGTAAAGTTATGCCCCCTTTAGTTGTATGACTTTCCTGAACTACTTAAATTTTCTCTATCTGGTAAATGTGGCCATTACTGATATTTACTGCTTGAAATACAAGCTTATTATCAGGAAAATCTGTTATCTCTTCATCAAGTACCCGTGCACATGTACTATAAAGTTTCATTGTGGCGATAGTACACTGTATGGTTAATAGAACACTGACAAAGGCATGCAGGTAAATTCGTTAGGTTGGCAATATGATTTTTAAACCATGACCTTTGACCTCATGACTCAAAATTTACATGTTTTTTGTTTTACCTTTACTTACTAAATACATGTTACAGATTCTGTGAAATGGGGACAATTTTTTAGCTAGCATATGTAATAAATCCCCAAAACATGTTAGGTTTGTGACATTGACTTGACATTAAATTGAGACATTTTCACATTCGATATTTTATCATAAACTTGATCTTTGACATTTCGACTTCAAAATTTATAATTGTCTTCTTCCAACCACTATCCACTGAAGTAGTGACTAGGAATATAACAACATCTGCAATCATGCATTCCTGACCTTGACCTTTGGCCTTCCAACCTCTCCTTAAATTTTCCCTGAATCTCCAATCAGGTGCTCAGCTACTGACTGAGTTATCTGGCCACCAGAGATGAAACCCGACTGACTGTCCCATAACGCTATAAGTATGACAAATTGTCGTGATTTAAGAATATATATATACCATATATATACCTATGATTACCAACACTTTGGTGGTCTTTTAAGTCCTGTGCAATTGATACTTTACAACTAAACAGTTTATACACTTCTAACTCAGTATGTCACATCCAGTAATTGAAAATTGTACCAGATATAGATTTAATCTCAATATGGACCTCCATGAAATCCTGCTAACAATGTAGTGTATAGGAAACCTTGGACACCTTTTACCTGAGGGTACTAAACCTTTTAAAGGAATTGCAATTAGTCGAGTTTATTATCTACCAAAGCTTGTAACACAACAAAATCATCAATAATCCTGTGTTTTGTATATCCTCACCAAAATCAGTTTCTAAGTCATTAACGTTTGACAGGTAATTAATTTGAATAAGGTTGATAATATCAGTAACAGGTATATCAATGTTAATTTTTTTGTTCTCCATGCCTTTCATTCTTTATCATTGTTTCTTTTCACATTTACTTTATTCATGTCTATAAAATGGTGTGAATAAACTGTGTAAATATTTGCATAATGAATAAAAGTGATAAGCAGCCATAAATGTAACAGCTATCATTGGCATTATCATGGGACAACTAAAGGTGCTGGTAACATATACCATAAAAACTCCCATAGGGGAAGAATTTTAATTGCTTTATAACCTCCCTTTCATTATATTCCTAGAATTAAATGATGTAAACCAAATTTCACCTGAGGGTGGTTTCTGCTTAGAAGAATTTAATAAATTATCATGTCAGCTGTGTACAGAGATATGTCATTTACTGTGACCTTGAGAATGTTCTGATATTGAGAATCGATTTAGTACATGCATTCTTTTTTGACATTGTTTACTCGTGAATTTGTATATTGTTTGCATTGCTGTCTCATACTCGACAAGCTGACACTGGAGTGTGAATGAAGATTGACATATGGAGATAAAAACATCATTTTTTATATTTCATTTTCATACTAAAAGTGTATTTTTAATCAATGCTTGTGCATCTACAGTACATTATAATAAAACACTCTGCCAACAATTAGCAATACTCAGTATTATTTAGTTAGAATAGAGGGGTGGGGGAAGGGGTATATATCCTGAACTATGGACCATACTGTCTTTTATGCATATAGCATACAACATTCCAAGACAGCTTGTCATGAAATGAATTCTCACATCTAAATAACCCTTTTACATGCCATTATCACACTTTTAAACTTTAAGTTTAATCTCTTAAAATTTTACAAACAAACTTGTATCCATACTTCATTCTATCCAGGTGTATCTCGAGTGCAAAAAAAAGTTTCTTTTCTGATTGACCAATAAAAATAGATTAAAGATTCTCTAAGTTATGTCTTTCAGATGGGCTGTTTAGAGATGCAAGTTTGGTTTATGGTTGGGCCTTTTTCACCCATATCATATAGCCCACACAGGGAATATGCATAGTCGACAGCACAGTCAATATGAACACCATTCTCCAACTACATATGCGGTTTGTATATTGACTTTTCCACTTCTGATTCAGATGAACTTTTTGCTTTTTTGCAGAAAACACAAATAAGTGTTACATATATTTGCAAACACAGTCAAACAAACCTTATCTGAAATTCTGAGAGAGTATCAATAAAAAATTAATCGCTATAGAGTAACGAAATAACATTGATCACTATATGTAAATTAGAACTGGTCCAATTTGGACCTCCAGTATGAAAATATTAGTACAGTGGCGAATTTACAGGGGTTTGGTGGGGGGAGGGGGGGGGTGTTCAGAGACACACCCACCCACCCCCACCCCCGCTCTTCTTTTTTTTAACCACATCTGAACCTATAAAGGATGTGTTGACTATAAATGAAAGGAAGAAAGAACAAGAATTTCAGTTAAAAATGCATTAAACTGAGCCATTTAAAATCAATCTTTTTAAAATTTCCCACTCCCATGCCCTCCCCTTTCAGCACTTTGGGCCTCAACCCCCACCCCCCCTAGATCTGCCACTGTAGTATACGGATAAGATATGTGAAATATAAATAAAACTTACATGTATATGTTTTAGTTCTCTCTCTCATGAGGTGGTTGCAAACATCTGCCAAACAGCATGCAGGTAAAATTCATTGTTTACTACTTCAAATTACTCAGATAACTGCATGCATTGGTCTGGCATACTAATGTTGTGACCAGAATGCTTGGATTCATTTGCATAAATGACAGAATTAGGCTGTACAAACTTTCAATATTTATTATGCCCTTTTCAAGGATAGATTTCTACTTTACCTGAGTTTCTTTGTTTGGGATGTTTTTTGTAATGTTAGTAATGCTTACAGACAGAACAGCTGCTTAGCAATCCTGACATCGAGTCAGAAGTTGGTTTGTTTGCTGAGGATTATAGAGACCCAAAAACTACCGAAGGTATATACGTTCACCTAAGAGTCAATAGAGGACATGATAAAGTCTGATCCTGTTTGCACAAATGCTAGTTTTTATTGTATAAATGATGTTTTTTCTCACCTTTCTAAAGACACTGCAGAAATAACACAATAACAATCTACACAATAGTATGGACAAGTATGCAAGAGTAAAATTTGTCATTGGTTAAGGAATTTAAAGGGAAACAACTCTGGAAACTGTAACAATTTTTGATGACCATTATCTTTCAAAAATTGAATGGGATTGAACTATTACACAGATATCTCATGATTGAACATTAAAATATACAGATATAAAACCAAATTTGTTAAAAATCCACAATTTTACAATTCAAATATTACAATATACATGCTATTGTAAGGGGCAGCATAGTGTTCGTTTAGTACAGGTTTTCAAATGTATGTGTTTTTAAGTCTGCACTCTACGATTTTCTTAAAAACTAATGCATGTTTAATTCATTGAGTATAACGTGTCACTTTCATCCAAACAGACTTGTTTTTTTCTCAAGAAGTAATCAGTACATTAGATTTAACTTGTGTATGATTAAATAAATCTCTCAACAATAGTCAGTTCCCATGCCCCTTAGTTCATAAGTGCTTCTTAACTTCCAGAATCTCATTTATAAATATAAATTTTATCAAATAAAACAGCCTTACACAATATTTGTTAAAATATTGAAATTTTCAGGAGCAAACTGTGTTTGGTGAGGGAAAACACTTCATCTTAATCTCATTTTATGGAGAAATTGTTCAGAAAATTTTGTCTAAACTCTTGCATAACTTGTCTCAATTGTGAAGCACCTGTTTCACAATTAATTTGAAAGGAGCCCCCCATCCATGAGCCAAAGTCCTAAAAATAACATTTGTTATGTAAATAAATTGTGATTTAACACCCGCAGAAAATATCTCTCAGTTGAAAAAAAAAAATATTTGCTTAAAATTTGTAGTGGTATAAATGAACTAGAAATAATCTCATTACAAGTAACAGGTAGGTCTTGATATGTGCATCATCATTATTTTTATTATAATGTAACATTTGGGATTGGGCACGAGTTCTTTCGTTTTCCTTTTCTATTTCAAAGGGGGGAAAGATTGTATGCAAATCACTTGAACTTCCCCCTTATGTAAATCAACCTTGAAATCTTGTGAAATCAATATAAACTTTAAAAAAATTGATACATTAATTTCTTTTTCATTGTTTATTTTACATATAAAAAAATGTGATAAACCATACACATGCGATGTGTGTAGGAGGATGCTAATTAAGGTAAAGAGACACAAGATGACAAAATAAAAATCCTTATACATATGTTTGTAGGAAACTGTTTTGATATGAGGGGGGATACAACCATATATTGACAAACACTTATACACTTTAAATAGGATGTTTTAATATTAATGTTACATGAAGACAGTTTGGAGGGGGGGGGGGGGGGCTAAGTAACAATCAAATTATACAAACTCCCAATAAACTTTGGTCCTCAAATTATAGTTAATCTTTAATCAAATCATGAAACGAATGAGCTGCTATCTTATTGAAAAAGGATAAACATAAAAAAGAATAGAGAAAATGCTTTCAGCATCATACCAGAGATTTTTTGTGGATCATATCCTGTCCATTATCAATAGATTTTTTTTTCCAAACAAAAAATTCCTCCTTCACTCACAAAAATATAAGCTGCATGTGCATTGCGTCATTTTGCAGTCAACTTCCACGGAAGCTTTTAAAACAACCTACACAAATTTGCTACAGAAAATGTTGGTTTAACTTTTACACCGAGACAAGCACATGAACAAGCACCTGCCATGAAAACGTTGCCACTGGTGGGGAATTGCTGCAACATGACCAGATAATTGGCTGGTTATTTTTGCCATCCTAAGTCCTTATTGATTTGCTGTATGAGCATTACTGGTAGCTAATTTTGTCCTTGCCACACTAGATTCAAATATAATTCTGCAGTCAGTCACTAAGTTACAGCCTACCAGTCCGACAAGAGAGATACATCATATGACCAATATTATGGAGTATCAAGTGCCAGTTTGATGTACAGTTTGCAAACTCCTAAAGATGTTTCCTAATTTCCTCTGACTGCATAGCTCTTCATTCAGTGGTCAGTAATGAATTGGGGGGGAAAATTGTAATATGACTCCGTTTTGAGAAAAAAATCTAATTAATGACAATATGTTTCCCCAAAGTTCTTGTATGATGTATCATTAATAAACTAATTGAAGTTTTCTAGTGGCATTTTTTTCAAGTATTAATGAGATATTATGCCAAGTGGATTATTAAAGAAAGAAAAGAAAAACTGTATCAAATGAGTTATCTCCCTTTGCACATTTCCTTCATCATGCTTTTAGTATCAGAAGTGACTGGGAATTAATATAACAATATTAAAGATAAATCTAAAAAAAAAAAAAAAAAAGAACTTACTGGTACTGTTTTTCCATGCTAGGTTTACTGTCTCTTACTGTTCACTGTGAAAGGTGACCTGCCTGTCAATCATGTCCAATTTCTCTTCCCACTGTGAAACTAATGAGTGACTAACCTGTGAATAAAACAAACAATTATTGTCAATTGTTTAAATCAGGGTTTACAATGGTCCTATAAAAACACTGTGACCTGGTCTCCATACCTGGGTATGTATCTGAATACCAAATCCAGGTTAATTATCCAGGTTCTTTATTGACCAACAAGGTAGTATATCCTTTCATCACATGGCACACGGCTGCTAATTGACTTTTAACTTAAAGACAGAGATAAATTTAATCTTATTATAAACAAATGAAATCCTAAAAAAAAACACCAAAATATCATAATCTAGATCAAAACTTCAAAGATTTTTTTATGTCCAAACAAAGTAATTTTATGCAATTAGAATCAGGTAATTTGGTAACAATAGAAGTTTGTATAGTATATGGGAAATTTAACTTTTACAAAATCATGTGATTACAAGTAATCTGAAATATTGAAAAAACATTAAAAAAAAAAAAATCTTTGTTATTTTGAGATGTTAAGTTTTTTTGTATTGACAGTTTATTTATTAGCTTAAACTCTTTTTATGAACTTCAAAGGCCCAAGGCTTTTTGTATCCAGACTGAGAGAGCATGTAAAAAGTAGATGGCCACTAAATATTAGGCTGTAAAGGCAAATGTCTCTGTGGTCTCATTCTAGCAATGCCCTTCAGACCAATTTCTATTCAGATGGAGTTACATGGCGATAGACAACTTAACTGTATGTTCAATTTCAATTTAATTAACTGTCAGGGCAAAGCCATTTTCCACCTAAATATCTGAGAAACTGTTGAAACTTCTTAATCAGACAATCATATTGTACTCAGCCTGAATCTTCTATTCTCTTTTTTTTCTCTTCAAGTTCTCAGTAATTTGAGAAAACTACTTGAAATCAATAAGAAAGATTCCCAATGTGCACAATTACATTTGGATAGTCTAATTTAAGGTGATAAGTGTACCAATAGAAGATTAAATCCCCACAGCTTCTTGTCACATGGGCAACAAAGAGAACCAGTTTACGAAATGAAGGAATGATAATGAAGCTCTGGAAAGGAAGATCAAATTTCTGGGCAGTGAAAGGACGTACACAGTACGTAGGTTATGGAGTACATGTCTGAGAGAAATACACTTGGTCACTGTATCCAAGGACTGCATCCAGTTGATATGTACAAAGTCATACACATGTATCTCATGAAAGCTAAAAACAGGGTATTGTTTTATCTTTGAATAATTACTTTCCTCAGAAAACATGACATTTTCATCTGTCAGGTGCAAGATTGTAGGGTGAGCCATTAAGGTAGAAGTAATGAAATTATATAAGTCTTTCAATCTTTCCATTTAAAGTTTTTCAAAGAACTCAGATCATAGGCAACAGCTACAGTATAAGTAAATATACACCTATGGTAATTTAAGTCTGTAAAAAAAAACAACTTTGTATGCATGACTTACTTAAATCTAAAAATTTTAAAATTCTGAAGCTAAGTGAATAAGTACTGATTCAATTTGATAATTTATTTCAACATGATATTTAATGATTTATTAATGATGATTGTATGGTATACAGCTACATCAAAGTGTTAGAAACCTGTATGTTGAAAGAACTTGTGTTCAAACCGTTTGTATAATATGCTCTTATACAATAAAATATGTTCAAATCACATCAAAGTGTTAGAAAATGTTGCAATTTTGAAAAGCAATAGAATTACAAGTGCAATATCATTGATTATCTCTTTCACACATAGTAATACCAAATACTATGGCCAAATGCCAATACATCACTTCTGGCCCAGTTATTGTTAATATGCTTTCAGCACCATTGTCTTATCGTATTATGGCATTAGCTAATTGTGCATGCACAAACAACCATTACGCACGGCACATTAAAAGGTATAGAATAGTGACATACTGCATATTGCACTGTATGGTATGCAGCTTGAAAACCATTCCCAGCCAAACAATATCATAGATATAATTAATGTATCACAATTCATAATCGACATCTTGTTTCAAGCAAAATCTAAAGTATCTAACACAAAAGTTGTGGTAGTTTGTGAACCAGCTCTAAAACTCTTAAAACAGAAGAAATGTTTTGAGCTTGTTGCAGGGACTCCATGGTAATTTGCCAAACTGCTTTACTCCTCATCGGCCCACTAAAATGCAATTAAAGCAGCCCAATTTACAGAACGTTGGATCATTAACGATAAACGTTGCTATGGTTATATGCTTATTGAAAAATCATTTCTTAAAAAAAACCCAGCAGTTTCTTGCTGAAACAGTCGTGGAAGTTTCAAGTAGTCTTTTTGATTTGTATTTAAACAAAATTTGTTGAATTTTGAGCAACTCTTTATCTGATTCAAAATTTGAGAGATGTGACATTCTCATATATATGTACATTTCTATGAAATTTATCTTCATTCTATGAAATTTATTTTCAAATATTACAATGAAATTTATCTTCACTCCCTTTTTCCATCACCCAACATCATTTTCAGTTTGAAGCTGAAAAGTTTTCTTATATTTCCTCAGAGAGGGTATTGTCCGTCTGTCTGATTGTGATGGCAGTATTTAACAATGGAAGATGCTCCTGAGTAGAGGGCTAAAATAGACTGTGTCTGCTGCCCAATCCCATTCACTTTGTGAATAAACTATTATTTAAATCAAATACTGCAGAGATAAACACAAACTAGCAATATCATTAGATTTTTTCTCTATAGTTTTGATTAAATACAAATCAACTGACATTCATACTCTAGAAAATGATAGCAGCCGACACAATTATCACCAATAGCCATTCATCAGCTGTTCTCTCTCTCTCTCTCTCTCTCTCTCTCTCTCTCTCTCAAAACTCACCTGACTCTGCTATATCCGGTATTTAAAAACAAATAAATGAAAAACAAGTCACTTATGACACATGAATGATCTCTTCTTGTTTCATGTCAAAACATACTCGCTTTTAGTTTATCCTCAGATTCACCGCATCTCTACGCTGCAATAGTACAACTTCCCCGCTTTGTATATATACATGTATTTGTTTTTTTTGTGAGTGTGTGTTGTGAATGGCCGACCTATCAGAAAGCTTTCCACACTAGGCCTAACATGCAGCTATTCCCGGCCAAATTCAATGAATGATGTGTCTCATGTCTGAAGTTTAAGCGACGGATAATACTACCTGCGATGAATCTACGCAGAATTCGCCCTTTTCATTCTCACTAGTTCAACGGGGTTTCTATTACGTATATATGTTTCCTTATTATCCAGATCATTTTTCATTGTGAGTTTTGTGCATATACAGAATTTCAAAATGGAAGTAGTGTATACCCTGCAGGTGGTATAACGCATAATATAGATGTAAATCAGAAACTGTCTAACATGGTTCGGTTTATGGGACTGTTAACTGCTCTGTCATTCTACATACTTCGCAAAAACTAGCCCGTCTAGCATATTCCGACCGTTCCGACTTTTTGAATGACTTTGAACTAGGAGTAAGTGGATTCGATACTCGTGTGATGGTACAGTTGTTCTAAGTACATATAAGAGTCTTGGTATTTCAAAATGTTTAGCAATCTATCCTCAAGTGCAAGAAGTACTTACAGTTACACCGAACACGCGACACGGAACCCCCTCTCAGATGTGTATGGGGATGTCTCTTAGGCATCAAGAACCCCAAAAAACATTTTTACAATTCTTTAATAGTATAGAAAACTTGTCGTGCAATCCGTGACCATGACAACGGATAGAATTTTACGAGGACAGTCTTGCTACGGCATATGGACGATAGTTGGAGAGATAAAGCAGGTTTCTGAAGCAAAATGTCTGATTGAGTTGACCAGACAGTACATTACATAGAGCACGTGTCAGTGAGAGGTCAATCAGCTGACCATAATGGTTCTCAAATTGTCTGTAGAAATTGAACTGGTGCTTCTATGTACTCTCTCGGTAACGGTGAACGTGGGAGTTGTAGCGCAGTATTAGTATGTTGATGCAACGCTACATTCTCAAATGAATGTTCAAGATCACAAATACATAATTTTATGTAATATGATTCAAGATTTATTGAAACATCTTCCTTACGATTAAATAGTCTTGAATTTATTGCAGTCAGAATGGTTTCTGTTCGTTGAAAGAAAGAAAAATCTCGGTGTTGGAATATTCGGTTCAACATTAAATGTAAACGGGGGAAAAATAACTCGTGTGTCTAAACATTTTGTTTTATGAACTTTTTTCCGGTGTTTATATTGGGAGAAATATCTAAACATTTAATGCCCCGCATGACATTCATTTAACCTTTTATGTATGAATATTATTACATACGATAAAATCGAATCCGAATTCATTCTTACCGTTTAAAATACACGTATCATACCTTTATTGCACATCCAGATTTCCTATATCAAAAACTGGAACTTGTAGATTTTATCTGTTGTCATTATGATTCTGAAACCCTTGAAGTTTACCACAATTAGCCACCATTCTACAATTTGACACAAAAGAGCATCCAATTTAAGTATAGAATAATGATCTTGCTGAACAGAACAAGGTGATTAGGTTTCAGGACTTTGTTGTCTATATTTTATATCAGAATTCTGCTGCAGTTTGAAGTTAACAACAATGGTAATGATACACCACAGTTGGATATCGCCCATATAAAGGAGAAAATGGCATCCCCGGTACTAAACATCACACGACCAAATAGATACGAAAAACTATGCCTTATATCCTGTAATCTAAACCACCCCCTGGCAACGAGCTGCAGAGGAGAAGTGCTTGTATGTGTAGGCAAGATTTAAAGAAAACCTTGGCGGGGGTGGGGGTTCAAACTTTACATGCTTGAACCCCATAGTGAGTTGTCTGAGTCTGTTGATTTCAAGGTCAAAAGTCAAAGTCACTGTTAGAATCGAATCAGACGCATTTCGATTAAATGTAAGATCCGCTTGCATACTTGCTACACCAACATCCCTTGTGTAGCGATCTACGTGAGCGGGTCAAAGGATGCAATTCTAATTAAATTGGATTCAGACGAAACCGTAGCGCTGGGGGGGGGGGGGGGGGGGGGGGTCGTAATGAAAGACGAAGATAACGAACAGTGATCAATATCATAACTCCCATAAACAATACAAAATAGAGAGTTGGGCAAACACGGACCCCTGGATATACCAGAGGTGGAATCAGGTGCCTAGGAGGAGCAAGTATCCCCTGTCGACCGGTCACATCCGCCGTGAATCCTATATCTTGATTACGTAAACGGAGTTATCTTTTATAGGACGTCCTCAACATATGTTGCATACTTGTTCCTTATGGTCCGTCAAAGGTCTAGGCCACCAGATATTGGATATCTCCATGGGTCATATTGTCATCCATGGTGTGTTATACCCAAGTACATTAGTGCGCAATCTCTGAGAGTAACCTAAATTTGTTGTTAAGAACGATTCTGGGCAATACAGGAGCTGCGGGTTATTAGTTCTCTCATTTGCCGAGTTTTAGCATCTTGCTATAAAACGGTACTTTTGGGAGACCTGGTCTGTGGTTTGTTAAAGTTTGGGGATTTCATTACTGGTTGCTCAAGTTTCTGAACAGTGTTTACAGATCGCTGATTGGCTTGTGACCATCCATAAATAAGTCAGAAACAACTGCAAGGATGTGAAGCATTCGATGGTTATATTTATATACAATGGTTGTCCTCTTATGAATGATAACAAGTGACTTTTACAATATATGCCAAACACTTGTGGATAATTGAGATGAAAAGCTTTTTGTAAATACTTACCACTTTGCGGTTTTAAAGCCTCTTCACGTGACATATAAGTATCCTAACTATAGTGAAGAACAATGAAGTTCAGATTTAGAATTTTCTCTAAGGTGTGCATTGCTTGGCCCATCCTTGCTCAGAAGTTTAACTGCATGTTTGAAATGATAAACTGACATATTACATCAATACTCAATCAAAATGACTACAAACACACTGAAACGCGAAATCAGCTGATCAGTGTGTACCTTGGCATGGATATAAAATCTATCATTATTTTTTTTTTCTAGTTTGGGATAGAAGGTGAAATCCGTGCTTATACAATCTCATGCGTTTTCCTTGCAATGTTTCTGGGGAGAAAGAATTCGAAGAATCTGATAAAACTAATAATCAGAAGTCTTAGAATATCAAGATATTTTTATGAATCAATTTGAAATTGCATTTTTCTGAACCACCTGTCATCATAGAACAAAAAAAAAAAAAAACACTAGAAAGGAAATTGACCTTTTGACCAAGATATAGTGCCCTGCCCAAGACTTAATTATAAACAATGATGTCGCTCTTTATAAACACGCTAACATGTAAATCTGTATTAAAGAACGCTGATCGTTTGAAGTTTCTTTCATTTTATTGCAACTGTAAAGTGCCAAACCTCCTCAACAGATGTAAATCTGTTTGTTTATCGACCAACTCCAATGTTGTTCATTACTTCACATACAAATTTTGGTTCACAGGTAAATATAAAGTTTATCACCTCCATCCTGAAGGGAATAGTTTTATTTGTGTTTCTATTAATGGAGGGTGAAAATGTCCTGTAAAAGTAGCTTTTACTGTTGGAAAAATCGGGTGAAGTGGCCTTATAATGCCCTTGAATATCCATCATCGGTAACTGGTAGTGTCACCATCTTGTTCAGGGTTTGCTTACAAATTTATACAATGCAACATAAAGCCGCTTATACGAAATTTTATATAGGGCACGAAAGCAATTGGTACATACAGAAGTGTGGGTAATCTTGAAATAAGCAGGTCAAGGTATTGTTGCCTATCACATTTCCTCTGCATTACAGATATAAGGAATGGTGAATCATGGGAAGATCATCACACTATTCTTTTCAATAGTACATTTCTATTGGTTTAAATCGCTCAGAGATCACAGGTATACAGTGGGAAAAGAACGTCTTGTGCATTAAGAAAAATTATTACAGGGTATTTCATAATATACATTACATTTTGAAGCTATTGGTTGAACAACAAATGAAATAAATACAGACAAGTGGTTAAGAGATTCTCCATGCATAATGACAAAACAAACTGTTAATTGTGGACGAAATCTCGACCCTTGATGAAAAGATAAATAATTTTCTATATGCCATTTAGCGCAACGTCAGGTTTTCGCGTAACTTCTTTCATCAAGAACGGAAAGTTGCTTCTTAACATTTTCCACAACTGTCAAACATTTCTGCTGAGAAGTTTGATATTCTGTTTTAGTTGAACTTCATTTAGTGACCATAGTTTATCTGTTAGGAAACCCCACAGAAAAAAGGTTCCAATTGGTTGCGGTGTTGGGAATGAGGAGGCCAAATTATATCTGTTCTGTAGGGTAGGAACATGCCCCTAAATGTTCCCCCAACCAGTTTAAAACTGCAAACGAAGTGTGGGTTGTCGCTCCATCATATTCAAACCAAACAGTTTGTAGATCACCATACTTTCGTAGTAAGCTTGACAATGATTTTGATCTCATTAAGCGGAGATACCTCTCTGAGTTTTCCGTAGTGGGTTCTTCGTTCTCCTAAAAAAAAAAAACCCACCCCAGAAACATCCAACATCTCTTTGAATACTTAATACAGCACACACCGTTAATTGTTGAGGATGCAGAAGTCATTTTAGATGAAAATCCGGTTTTCGGTTGACCAGAACCGCACGTTCTGTTTCTTCATTTCACAATCCAAGTAAAATGTACCGAATTTTCTGAAAGGTAATATTCTCATGCTGAAGCATCTATCTTGCAGATGTACGTCGGTGTATAGTGCATCCGATTCTTCTAGGTGTTGTATAATTGAAATTTGGTAGCGTGTCTACTTCATGTTCAATTTTACAGCAGAATTGCTGGTATTGTCCGGACTTCTTTCTGAAAAGATCCTTCTGACATATTTCTGTGGAGTTTCCCACACTACAGTCAAACATCATAGATGAATTCTTCGGTTCTTGGTGTCCTTGGTCGTCCTGGACAGCCGTGTCTTCTGTAACATGCTGCCCCTGTCTTCTCAAACTTAGGGACGAACCTTCTGAGAAGCATCCTAGATTTCTTCTTTCCCGTTGGAAGATGTTCCTTCATTCATTTCTGAATAAATTTTGGCGATATATGTTGGTAATAGAGTTTTTTAATATCAGTCATTTGTTGTTTATTAAATCCATTTTTGGAAAAGCGTCGATGTCATATTCAACAATTATGATGTCGCTTTCTCCCCGAAACTTTTTCCACATGGATAAAAAATTCCGGATTTGGTGGTTAAGTTAACGATTATATTAATTTTATGATAGATAAAAACATCTTCGTTTGAAAATGTAACATATATCATGAAACACCCTTTATGTATACATATCAAATCTCCATACAAGGTTTTCGTCAATCCAAGTTTATCCACTCAAAAAATTGAAATTGAAAATTTTACATAATTACAGAGTTCCCGATATACGTACCTGGAGACTAAAGGAACTTTGACAAGGGTCCACCCACATTCTCTGTCTGAGTTCCACGTAAATCCAACCAGCCCATGAACAATCAAATCGGAATTTGACTCAACTTGGCACAAGGTACAAATTGCTCAAACTTCAAATGGCATGCACTTTAAAATGCAAAGCCTGCGTCAAAATCAATACGTCGATTTTATATCTTTATATACTGTTTGCGAATATTATATTTCTTGTCAGTGAGATTCGTATCTACCAGTGAAATCTCCCTTTGTTCTTTAAGGATATATTGAACCAAGTATATTTTCCCATGTATTATGTGTTTCTTTATCAATGTAATACTAACATTGCCAAATTTGATAAATGAGTTGCCTTTATCGTAGAGAACGTCTTGTCATGCACGCAAAACCTATGCAGATAAAATACGATTAAGGGACAAAACATTTGTAAAGGGGTGTTATTAGTGAAAATGTCTTGGAATGCGACTTGCATATCTAAACTGTCTGCATTCCGAAGACCTATTGTAAATATTTTGCAAAAAAGGAATTTTGTTTTTATAACTACCGTATATATATGATCATTTAAACTGCCTTTTAATGCATTCATAAAGCAAAGAATGAATTGCTGTCAAGCTAAAATATAATTAAACAATATCCATTTTTCGTTGATAGACAGAAATTAAGATAAAAAAGATTGAAATATTCCCATTGCTGAAAGGGTACGTTTTTGTTATCAAGACAAAATACAAGAAAATTGAACCGTAGAAACCCCTTTAATAATATTCTACATCATGGACAAGTCTTCTACAATCTGGTAGATATAAGATCTATTTAAATAGCACAGTTATAGATAGCACAGTTTTAGTTATAATCATACATTCAATACCCGCCTCAAAGGGTGAAAGATTATCATCAGGTGTCCACGAGTCAGCAATGGGACGAGACATGGTGTTCCTTTAACTCTGGATGTTTTGTTAAAAACTGTGACCGGCAATGACCCATATAAGATCGCTTTGATAAAGATGTAAGCTAAGAGATTTATGTACAATTTAAGAACTAAATCGAAATTGTTATTTCTTTTTAAATCTGGAAATATTCACCTGGCATGGTCTTATTTAGAGTAAATTATCTTTCCATACCTTTTTCCTCTACTACATGCAATAACCTATATGTTGACACCCAAATATTCAGACTCGTATATGAAATTTACACCTGTTTGGATTTTCTAGTTATTTTCAAAATAAATAAAAGTTGGATATGTATGTACATATACAGGTGTACTGCAAATGTAAAAGTGTTGAAGCAAACACTCGTTTGCAGAATTGTGACGTAATCAACATGAACAGTTTAGCAAAACTATGAAAAATCAATGAAAATGGTCATGAGAAATATTGTTAGCAGTCATCTCCTGCGCTAATTCCTTTTTATATTATGATATGGTTAATAATATGTATTAGTTTGGTTGTGGACGATACATAAGCTATATATTCTTTTCAAACTAAGATGTTTTGCAAATGCGTCTCCTGTAAGTGTCTTTGACTAGAAAATCACATGTTTATGACGTCATAGTAGCCAGAGCCAAATAAGAGGGAAAATGTACCTGCTTCTTTATTAATTTTTGAGAACTGAACCAGCTATTGTATAGAATGATGATAATAGGCGTCGGTCACACTCTACAGAATAGTACGAAAGAAACTAGAAAAAACATCTAATCATTTTTAAAGACAAATAATGGTATTTTTAAAGGAAGGGTAATTAACTCTTGAATTGCTTATTATCATAATCCAGTTTAAGGTTATGTTTGTTCATTAACTTGAGACACGAAATTTTCTTCTTTTTTTGCCCGACCTTTAGGGTAGGAAATTTTCATTCTGAGAAGCAAGTAATTGAAGTGAATACATGTCTTTCAAATGATACTTTTATACTTTGCAACCACACTCTAACCAGTACCATATTTCTGAGTTGTGATTTGGAATATTTTTCTCTCAGAAGTTACAATAATAGTGCTTTTGTATGGGTATATCTTTAATGTATCTTTAATGTGAACTTTGATAAGTATCTAGATATTTATCGTAATGGATGTAATTACAATCAAAACAATGAGCCATATACCCTTGAAGACTCGTAGCGATAATTCAAAATACAGTTACTCACGTATATGAAATATACACCGTATGATTTGTACACAACGACTACTCGATATTGGAAGATGAGAAGAAAAAAGAAAAGAAAAACCGGGAATAAAATCTTCGGTGGATAAACGGATTGGCGAATATTATAGAATTCCACCGTGCCTTGGAATGTTGATGACAAGGTTTTTTGGCACATCAATTGCTAACTAAAGTGCGGACAGACCATTATTGTGCAACACACGAACGTAGCAGTCTCAACTCTCTGGCATCGGCTCATCAAAACATTATATGACACTTATACTTTCTTCATCTCTGCAGTAGCCTATGAAAAGTCAAAACAATTTCTCCGCTTTAAAAAAAAATCCCGTAGTTCTAACACAGTTGCAGGCTCCTTTGGCTTCTCCAGACGTTTGCAGTCGTGTTCTCTGCTTTGTGTTTGTGGTCTTTTTCCCTGACAGATGTGAAATCCGCTAAAAACTTCCAGCATTCGAAAAAGATGAAAAGGATCAGTTTGCTAATAACGTGTTAAGTGCAACAAATGTTGTTGATTTCTGTGTGTGATTGTTTCCTATCAGATCATGAAATTCTACATAGATAAGAATGTCTTACAGGCAAGAAATTGATTTGAAATACGATCTTTAATGTTATTTAATTATCACATATAATGACTGGCTTTTTTAGAAATACATTTCATATGTACAAAAATCACAGCAATTTTGATTTACAACGATTGCTCACACATTAAAACCTGTCAGATAAGAACTATTGGAGTCGTGAAGTACAGAGATAGTTTTCTGTTAACCCAGTGACATTGGCAGTTACAGTGTCTTGTGGTAAGAACAGCTGATTAGCAGCTGTAACTGTGTCGACAGGGAATATATTTTCTTGTTTGTTTGTTGTTTTTACGTTCCATTCGACAATTTTTATGCCCCGAGATCGAAGATCGGAGGGCATATTGTTTTTGTTCTGTCTGAAACTTTAACCTTGCTAATAACTTTTGAACAGTAAGTGCTAGAGCTTTGATATTTCACCTGAGTATTCCTTGTGACAAGACCTTTCCGTGGGTACTAAAACTTTTGACCTACTTTTTAAAAAAATTGACATTGGTCATAACCTCTAAATGGTAAATGTTAGAGCTTTCATATTGCACATGAGCATGTCTTGTGACAAGATCTTTCTACTGGTACCAAAATATTTGTCCTTGTGACCTTGGCCAACTTTGCAATTGGCTATTATTGGGGGCATTTGTGTTTCACAAACACACCTTTTTCACTCATATAGATACGTCACTAGATTTAGATGAAGTGCCACAAATTCTGACCAAGACCCTAACAGTGGGGTTTCTTTATCGTACCAACGCACACCGTGGTACTGAGCCTTCATCATTTAGGATTCTAACGGCGGACGTCCGGCGAAGTAACAACTGCTAACTATGTTAACGTCATAGGCTTAACGTGGCCACTGGGATTGGGGATCCATATCGGGATTTTTTAGTTATTCGTGAAGCGGGCGCCTTAACTACTTGTCCCCCCCCCCTCCACACACACACACAAACCCCTGGTAAATGAAGAACCTATTTATGAAGATAAACAATGTAGTATGCTATTGTAAATGTAGTAATAATGAAAAATGTGACGAATTGTTTTACAATGTATATAAAGTTGTACCTGGTACATGAACGATAAGAATTGGCTGTTCTTTTTCTAAACTTATTCATTCTGTCTTTTATAAAGACAGACAGATGGTACGTGTATTAACATTCACTTAGATAATGTTAGAGCTATCACAATATAGGTCTAACGAATAACTCCCTTGTTTTATAGAAATACAGATCTCGCTAAACACCAACTCCCTTTGATAAATAGTTCTCTTTTATCACTTTATATACGCCTATCTCTAGACTCAAACGTACACTGGTGCAGTGATGTTCGTATGTCTGGGGGTTTGCTTTGTTTTACGCATACTGAACTTTGAGCTTGATTTTTTTTTTTTAAAAACCGATGGATCTTTAATGCTGATGACGTATTTGGTGCCGTTGGCGGTACTAGGGTTTTGTATTCTGTGTAGGTTATGGTATTCTTTTGATAATGTACCAATCTTTTGTCTTCTTTGAGTGTCCATGCATCATCTGTCTGTATGTCGGCGTGTTAAGTTTTCACGCTTTCGACTGCTGAAAAATCACTGGGTTGATCTCAGCTAAACTTTCCAAGCAGTATTCTTGAGTAAAGGGAATTTAAATTTTGTTTTGTTGAAGTAAAGAGTCACGTCCCATTCAAGATAAAGGAATTATATTCATTTTAAAATAAATAAATAAAGGGAATGTCATTAAATATGGGCCAAGGTGACTCAGGTGAGCGATGTGGCCCATGTGCCTTTGTCTTTTAAAGTTGTTTTTCAATACAATTATTACAGTTTGCCAAACTAGTATCCGAGCGTGAGACATGTAATTTTTATAGATGTCCAATGGTGGACATTGGCTTATTGTTGATTACTGTTAGTGTTCAAAACTTGCATTTATAAAGTAACTCAGGTGAACGCTGTATCCTATGGACGTTTTGTGTTCAATATGCATCCAATAAGATATCTAGTATGACGGCTGTATAAAAGGTGAATATAACGAACAGTGATCAATCTCATAACTCCTACAAGCAATACAAAATAGAGAGTTGGGCACTCACGGACCCCTGGACACGCCAGAGATGGGATCAGGTGCCCAGGAGGAGTAAGCATCCCCTGTCGACCGGTCACACCCGCCATGAGCCCTATATCCTGATCAGGTAAACGGAGCTATCCGCAGGCAAAATCAGTGTGCCAAGAACGGTCTAACAATCGGTATGAAACACGTCAGACAGCATTTGATCCAATGATAGGTTGTATTGGCAAACTAGATCGTTATAACGGCCATAGAATTTGCGAAATGCTGACTTCAATCGAGACTGTTGAATCCCCTGTTCCATCACCTTGTTTGTCAGTAGCGTACATAGGTTACTAAAAAAGTCGAAATTAATATGTAGCCTTTTTTTTTACTTGCAGATAATCGGAATTGTCAAAAAATTTATTTATGTCTTTAGAAACTTCAGTCAAGAATATATATACAACAGTATTGTAATGTTTGAGTATTTGATGAGTAAAGGAAAGCATTAAAATTATGAATGGACAGAATTGCGTTTTGTATTCACTTTTAATTAGTTGAATTAAAGTCATTACTTTTTTCTCCGTAATTGATGAAAAGTTTGAGACCTAGAATCACCTCAATCCTGTGGAGAAATGCTATAAATAGATATACAAATTGAATCTTTTTTCAGTAACAAAAAGTAAAAAAAAAAACCCGGTTACTTTAGAACTGAAAATGGGGATGGAAGGGGGTGGGGGTGTGCTAAGGGAGAGATACTACTCTAGTACACCGTACTATGTTACTCAGTATACTTAAAAATGGATGTAAAGCTTGTACCATTCTGCGTACCACTTTTACTTCACTTGAGCTAAATACTTAATAATACGTTCTTATCATTGTCTGGTGTCGTTGTTAACATCTCATTAACTTATCAGAAAGTGTCGGCCAACTTCAAGCAAACTTGGCACAGAAGAGGATTCAAGTCGTGCATATGATGGATCACACTCTTCAAAGGGGGAGATATTACATGATAATTATGAAGAATTTAATGTTACATTTTTAAAAATCTACTTGTTCTGAACCGCTTGACCAATTTCAACCAAATTTCGCACGAAGTATCCTGAAGGAAAGGGCTTTCTAGTTTGTTGAAATAAAGGATCATATCCTTTTTCAAGCAGGCGCATAACCAGACGGATGTTTGTACGCACAAACGTCCATATCATTTTTGCACACACAAAAAAAGGAGAGAGAGAGATTAGAAATATCAAAATATTCTAGGTCAATACCATACGTGTTTGTTTTGTCTCTTCAAAGGTCTAAAATTGTTGGTAGTGGGTTCGTCATACAACGATATTGGACAGATCCTTTCTCATTTTTGAGATTTTACAAGTATTTGTCCGCATTTCGTACAAAAATAGAACTGACCTCGAATATGGCTGCGTAACAAATTTTATAAAGTGTACGAAAAATGCGTTCAGGAGGGTCGAATATACACATCGAAATCGTCTAAAATTTACTAGCTTCCGGGAAGCCCCCTGGTCCCTCACCAGGACTCATTGGGGGCCTTAAGGCGCCCCCCAAACCCCCTGCCTACTCGGGCGTCCACATTAAAAGTACCCTGGCTACGCCTCTGTCAAGGGAAGATAATTGAGGAATAGTGAGATGAGATGGAGTTAGCTGAAAATATCCAAATTATTGTCAAAGGGTATTTTAGTTAGAAAAATCCTATCATGAGGTAAATTTCATACGAGAGTGATATTCAGTAATGAACATTAGGTCATTGCATATAATGATCTAATCTGAAAATACTCCCTGTCATTAGGACGAGTGCTGTTTGACGTGTCGCCTACGAATTGTTAGGCCGTTCTTACTAAATGTAACAGAGAGGGAGAAAATGCAACGGACCAGACCGGGATTCGAACCCGCGCCCCCTGATGCTCTACCAACTGAGCTATCTGACCATCCGCGATCAATGCCGTTTGACAGGTCGAGGTCAATTCGTATGAGAAGTTCAAAGGTATATTTGTTGTTTGTTTTATTAGCTCTAATTGTTGTGTGTATATATGTTATAGACAGGACCACAATGTAGACTAGTTTATACAACTAATTGTGCAATCCTGTATAAATAAAGGATATTATTAATATTATGTGAATGTATTGGCAGATTCTCGAATTTTACGTTTTTAAGAGGGTTTTGTTTGTTTGTTCTTTTCTTTTTTAAAAATACTCTTTTTTCATAATTATTATAACCCTGCAACATTGTAATCATAGCATGAAAAATCAATCACTCTGGGTAGTGAATGGGCGTCTTTATGCCAGTATCTTTTGAATGAACATGGTCATTTTGTTGACATGGACGTTTGAACCGTGTGACAAATGTTTACATTTTGTCAAGTCTCGATGCCATCTCTTTAGTATTGCCAAACAAATTGTACATAAATCTGTTGACTTTCTGTATAAGTAAAGAGTATGTAAGACATATCCAATGTGTGCTGGATTACAAGTTTGAGTAAGTAGACCATTGACCCTGTGTGACCTTTGTGGTCAACGCTAGTAGATAGGTTTTGTACGTGTCGTTGTCCACGTGATGTTGTATTATGTATGTTTTTGTAATGTTAATACAGTGTTAAGTAGATCTTGTATGTTAATACAATCCTTACGTTGTCATGTTTACGCTCTTTTGTTTGTAGTGTGGAAAGTTGACTCAGCACGTTGGGGGGGGGGGGGGGGGTCTCTTTGTAACGCACTATCACTGAAAGAGTTTTATACTGAGAAAATTGTTTAGTGAGATCTTGAGGTGTTTCTCTGTAAAATCTAACGGTATAGATATTGTACTTTTATAAATCTAACGGTATAGATATTGTACTTTTATAAATCTAACGGTATAGATATTGTACTTTTATAAATCTATCGGTATAGATATTGTACCTTTATATATCTATCGGTATAGATATTGTACCTTTATTATCGAATTTGAAATATAGTAAAGGTACTGTTTACATTGCAGCATGTAATTACAAAGGTGTTATTATATTATTTCTATAGTAAATCCTTTGGAAATCGCAAATATGGATAAAGAATATTACAAGACTTGTTTAGAATATTTGCACAAATTCACGAAATGACAATTTTACCACAACTTTCTCAAATTTTGTGGCATATTTCAATGAATGTATGCGAAAATATACATTTCAAAAGTTGAAAATTCACTTTTGTATTTTCAACACATCTGTACACACGTATGTACTTTTTTTTTTTTTTTTAACTTTTGCTAGTTTGATTAAGTTTGAGGATATCTTAGTTTTTAAACATAGGTACAAAATTCCTAATATTCAGAGGTCAACACAGATAATTGTAACTAGGGGGAAATATAATTATCTAATTTGCAAATACATGTCATTAGGTCGAATGCTGTTTGACGTATGTCATACGAATTGTTAGGTCGTTCTTTACACGCTGATTTTGACTAAGGATTACTCCGTTTACAAGATATAGGGCCCACAGCGGGTGTAACAGCAGACAATGCTTGTTTTTCTAGGTACTTGATCTCACTTCTGGTGTGTCCAGAGGTTGGTGTTTGCCCTTCTCCTCGATAGTATTTATGAGATTGATCTCTGTTCGTTATCTTCACCTTTATAAGATGTATGAGATTGATCTCTGTTCGTTATCTTCACCTTTATAGGAGTTATGAGATTGATCTCTGTTCGTTATCTTCACCTGTATAGGATTAATGAGATTGATCTCTTTTCGTTATCTTCACCTTTATAGGATGTATGAGATTGATCTCTGTTCGTTATCTTCACCTTTATAGGATTTATGAGATTGATCTCTGTTCGTTATCTTCACCTTTATAGGATGTATGAGATTGATCTCTGTTCGTTATCTTCACCTGTATAGGATGTATGAGATTGATCTCTGTTCGTTATCTTCACCTGTATGGGATTAATGAGATTGATCTCTGTTCGTTATCTTCACCTGTATAGGATTTATGAGATTAATCTCTGTTCGTTATCTTCACCTGTATAGGATTTATGAGATTGATCTCTGTTCGTTATCTTCACCTGTATAGGATTTATGAGATTGATCTCTTTTCGTTATCTTCACCTTTATAGGATGTATGAGATTGATCTCTGTTCGTTATCTTCACCTTTATAGGATTTATGAGATTGATCTCTGTTCGTTATCTTCACCTTTATAGGATGTATGAGATTGATCTCTGTTCGTTATCTTCACCTGTATAGGATGTATGAGATTGATCTCTGTTCGTTATCTTCACCTGTATGGGATTAATGAGATTGATCTCTGTTCGTTATCTTCACCTGTATAGGATTTATGAGATTAATCTCTGTTCGTTATCTTCACCTGTATAGGATTTATGAGATTGATCTCTGTTCGTTATCTTCACCTGTATAGGATTTATGAGATTGATCTCTGTTCGTTATTTTCACCTTTATAGGATTAATGAGATTGATCTCTGTTCGTTATCTTCACCTTTATAGGAGTTATGAGATTGATCTCTGTTCGTTATCTTCACCTTTATAGTATTTATGAGATTGATCTCTGTTCGTTATCTTCACCTTTATAGGAGTGATGAGATTGATCTCTGTTCGTTATCTTCACCTTTATAGGAGTTATGAGATTGATCTCTGTTCGTTATCTTCACCTTTTCATTGTGATGCTTCTTGGTTGATGATCCAGTACACATGTAACAGGAAGAGAGAAAAGTCAACGTACCAGTACGGGATTCGAACTCATCTGATCTACCTGGCCCTCGGCGATCAGACACCTAAGACAGCATCATCCCTCCTTAAATGTCTTCACTTCACATGTTGAAGGCCCAGGATCTTTATCCCCTAAAAAGCATTGTCACTTGTTTGTTCGAGAGGCTGATGTACGGCACCAAATGTAACAGGGAGGGAGAAAATGCAACCGACTATAGACCAGAATTCGAACCCTTTCTAGTCTCATTTTACAGTCTTGAGGTCCGGTCTGGTCCGTTACATTTGTTCCCTTCCCTTTACAATACTAAGAGTGTACAAGATTGTTCATATGAAAAATATCTTGGTTTTATACTTTTTTGTCAAAAAACCCTACATGAACATTGAAATACGCAAATGCATACGTACATATCGAATTTGTCCGTCTGTGCAACCCTTATATAAATTACACTATGAATGTTCCAGGTTTGTTGCTCATTCACAATTAAAGATGAAAAAGGTTTATTCAGGAATGGAGTTTGTAGAGTTGAACATATTTTGTCTGCGTCCAGTATCTCCCTTCGTTATACAGTATATGACTTTTCTTGAAGAAACCTTTCTTTCAATTAAATACACACTGTTTGCTTTAACATGATACACAATGTAAATTTCACATTATACATGTGTGATCATGATTTACTTATCACGCCTCAGACAAAATTGTTGACATCTAATTGGTCAGATCTTGTTCACGAGTGACGCTGTGAAAAAACTATCATGCGAGAAAAATCTGTATTGAGGAAGTAATTTATTGTCGGGTTCGACTTGCAGCCGTGACAAAATTGGCGAAGCGATAAGTTGTATGATATAGACCACCACATATACAGTTATAGGTCTTTGACGTGATAAATTCGTTACTCAGTTAGTTAGTGACCCGATACGGAAAAATACATGGTGTGGAAAGAAAACCCGAGCCGATACGGGTTTTCTTTTCACACCATGCATTTTTCCGTATCAGGTCACTAACTAACTGAGTAACTAATAATATGGAATACATGTCAATTCCAACTTCATGAAAAAGTGAAGATGACGAACAGTGATCAATCTAAGTGAAGATGACGAATAGTGATCAATCTAAGTGAAGATGACGAACAGCGATCAATGTAAGTGAAGATGACGAACAGTGATCAATCTAAGTGAAGATGACGAACAGTGATCAATCTAAGAGAAGATGACGAACAGTGATCAATCTAAGTGAAGATGACGAACAGTGATCAATCTAAGTGAAGATGACGAACAGTGATCAGTCTAAGTGAAGATGACGAACAGTGATCAATCTAAGTGAAGATGACGAATAGTGATCAATCTAAGTGAAGATGACGAACAGTGATCAATCTAAGTGAAGATGACGAACAGTGATCAATCTAATAATTCCTCTGCAAACTTAAAAGTAGGGCAAAAACGGACCCCTGGACCAGATGCCCAAGAGGAGTAAGCATCCCCTGTCGACCGGTCACACCCGCCGTGATCCACCTAGTTCTATTCACATTTTCCAATGTTTTTGCCTTTGATATCTCTACAAATTGTAATGATAACCATCTCCTCATGAACGCGACGCTGTTGTAAACAATGGGCGTATAATTCTTGAGAAATAAAAGTAGAATGTAAATATTAGAAATTTCATATTTTCAAAAATGAAAGTCAATACGTTCTGCATACAAAGGATTAATCTGTCGTGACAGTTGGTAGGAGGTAGATACGGAAAGCATTGTAGGTATCAATTTTGTTTTTTACAAGAAACTCATCAGTATCGATACTGCTTTTTATTCTTACTTCAGGAATATTCAGCTTTTAAAAATATTTATGAATGAAGATGTCGAGTTGTTTTTTTAAGAGCAAGTGTAATCCTCTTCAGCTTAGAGTGCATTTTCCTTTACACGGTGTTTGTGGAACACCATGACTCAAGACTGTACGCTAATATTTCAAAAGGGACCTATGACTCGTGACACCCAAAGGCCTACCAGTGGCGGTTTTAAGGGGGGTCGCAGCCGTTTAAGGTAAAGTTGTGGTCTCTTGTTTAGAAAAATGTAAACGATAAAAGATGCAATAATTTCTTACAATCCCAGAGCAATAAATGACAAAAAATTTCTGATTTATTGAATTACTTTTATTGGCAGAACTTACATTTTTTTCCCAAAAACTCTTACACTTTTGCGTCATTTTATTGATTTCACTCTATCAAAAATGACAGAAAATAGTAAAAACGACTAAAGACCCCCGGTCTCATAAAGTTGTGCCCCCCTCACCGCAATTCCTGGATCCGCCCCTGCCTACCTGGCTCCAATAACTCATCTCACCATAACGGTTTTATTAAATGGAACTACCTAACCAAAGAATGACAGTCCTAATTATAACTGCAGGATGAGTAAGGAGAACGCTAAGAACCGGGAAATACATGATGAATGTCCTGATCAATAGCACCCATCAGCATGAATATTTCATTTCTTGTAGGCACCTAAGCCGTTCTCAGCATGTCTCATTGTTTCTTGAATCCTGCCTGAACTTTGTCACTTAATCGCCATTAAGAGGAGAATTCTAATAACTCCGACTCACTACAACGAATAAATCACCCTACTTGTGAAGTAAGAGAAGCTAATAACTATAAAGTTCAAGTGTACGTGCTCTGAGGGGAAGGGAAGAAATTGTTTGTATGAAATGAAACTGCAAAATTACTTTTTTTTATGGGGGGAAGTCAAACCTTTGTTAGTTTCCAAAAACAAAAAAAAAGGTCGTGATTTCATGGTTGAAGTGTTGTCGTGCAGTATTAGTAGTTCACATTTTCCAACTCGTGGTGTATGATTAAAATTCATGGTTATGTCCATGCCACATAGAAACTAACGAAATTAGGACCTCCACAAAAATTTGGAAATTCACAGTTATCATATCTGTCTGTGTATTCGTATTTGATGGTCATTTAGCATAGGCGTAGCTTGGGTTCGAATATTACCTAGGCAGGGGGTCTGGGGGGCTGCGCCCCCCAGAAGCTATCGACATTTTAACAACGTAAAATGTGTTGTTGTTTTTTACCGAGGCACCTGCCTCGGTTGCCTCCATGGAAGCTACGCCACTGTTTAGATTAGCAAATATCAAGTGTAAGCCACCTTTAAAGTCAGCATTTCGCAAATTCTATGGTCGTTATAACGATCTAGATTGCCAATACAACCTATCATTGGGTCAAATGCTGACTGACGTGTTTCATACATATTGTTAGACCGTTCGTGGCACACTGATTTTGACTACGAAAAACTCCGTTTACTTGATAAAGATATAGGGCTCACGGCGGGTGTGACCGGTCGACAGGATGCTTACTTCTCCTAGGCACCTGATCCCACCTCTAGTGTGTCCAGGGATCCGTGTTTGCCCAACTCTCTATTTTGTATTGCTTCTAGGATTTATGAGATTGATCACTCACTGTTCGTTATCTTCGCCTTTCTTCAAAACACCAAAAACCTGAACCTCCATGAAAATAAATAGTTTTAACGTTTCTGTACGTGTTCTAAATTCGAAGGTCTTTCACTTTAGCATTTATATTTCAAAATATATAGTGTCATCTAAGAAATGTACTTTGATGTACTGTTTTCACGGATCTTTATCGTGATCATTATAAGGAAATGAACGTCATCAGATAGCATGGTTGTCTCCGTATATTTCTTCTGTAGTGGACATCAAAGATCAATTCCATTTCCTTTTGATGCTTCGTTCTCTTTACCCTACTGTACAGTGGATCGAAAGATCACAGTTTCGTTTTTGTTTATTGTCATTACCTGAGACCAAGTGTAACAAGCAAGTTTCGAAATGCGTCCGAGTTATTTCCCTTCAGAGAACTCTCGTACACTGTAAGGTGTGAAACCATTTTTTTAACGCGAGGTACGCAGTCTGATTCTTCAAATTCGATTTATATACAAATCAAGTGAATATTGAGTATTCAGGGAGTAAATAAACACACGAAGTTCTTGTTATACCACGTTATTTCGTTGCTTATACCAGAGACAAATATAACGTTATATATGTTTCTGCTTATACATACCACATCTATAGGATATTGCTTGCAAATACTAGTACATTGTTTTTATGCTTTCATTATAATAAAATATTTCTTCGGATAGTATTTTTCATTTCCTACATACATGTAAGTATCTTTCAAACAGAATCTGCTTTTCATATTTTTATCGTCTTCCACACTAACTGTAGGTGCTTTATGTTCCACTTAAGCTCCTCGGCTTTTGAGCACAACTGCGCAGGATGCTACAACTAAGTATTTACTGGTTCAATACTGATCCCAATCCCTGCCGCGACAGACCTAAGTCGTTAAAACAGGTAGTGACATTTCCATCGCCAAACACTCGGCATCAGGTGTGAATGTCACGGGTCCTCGGAGATGACCTTAGAAATGGATATCCCGTGTCACAGTAGGTGTGGCACGCTAAAGAACCCTCACTGCTCAATGGCCGTAAGCGTCGATCATAGACCTAAATTTGAAGCCCTTCACCGGTCTTGGTGACGTCTCTGTATGAGTGAAAAATTATCGACCGAGATGTTAAGCAAGAAACAATCAATCACTCATATATTGCTGAACCCCATCCAGTTGAAAAATTTGGTGTCAATTCAAATTCTCTCTCTGTATGTTTGATTTAATGACAGAAGGGTACCTATCTGTTGATGTTTGATTTGGTGACAGAAGGGTACCTCTCTGTGTCTGATTGATTTTGTGACAGAAGGGTACCTCTCTCTGTGTCTGTTTGATTTTATGACAGAAGGATACCTCTCTTTGTGTATGTATGATTTAGTGACAGAAGGGTACCTCTCTGTGTATGTTTGATTTAGTGTCAGAAGGGTACCTCTCTGTGTATGTTTGATTTAGTGACCGAAGGGTACCTCTCTGTGTCTGATTTAGTGACAGGAAGGTACCTCTCTCTGTGTCTGTTTAATTTAATGACAGAAGAGTACCTCTCTGTGTATGTTTCATTTAATGTCAGAAGGTTACCTCTCTGTGTCTGATTTAGTGACAGGAAGGTACCTCTCTCTGTGTCTGTTTAATTTAATGACAGAAGAGTACCTCTCTGTGTATGTTTCATTTAATGTCAGAAGGTTACCTCTGTATGTTTGATTTAGTGACAGAAGGGTACATCTCTGTGTATGTTTGATTTGGTGACAGAAGGGTAGGTACCTCTGCATGTTTGATTTAGTGACAGAAGGGTATCTCTCTGTGTATGTTTGATTTAGTGACAGAAGGGTACCTCTCTGTGTATGTTTGATTTAGTGACAGAAGGGTACCTCTCTGTGTATGATTGATTTAGTGACAGAAGGGTAGGTACCTCTGCATGTTTGATTTAGTGACAGAAGGGTATCTCTCTGTGTATGTTTGATTTAGTGACAGAAGGGTACATCTCTGTGTATGTTTGATTTAGTGACAGAAGGGTACATCTCTGTGTATGTTTGATTTATTGATAGAAGGGTACCTCTCTGTGTCTGATTTAGTGACAGAAGGGTATCTCTCTGTGTATGTATGATTTAGTGACAGACAGGTACCTCTTTGTGTCTGTTTTATTTAGTGACAGAAGGGTACCTCTCTGTATATCTGATTTACGTTAGACGGGTACCTCTCTGTGACAAAAGAGTACCCCCCACCCCCGTGTACATGTATATTTAATTTATAGTCAAAGATCTACACATGTTGGATTTGATTGTTTTGTAATTGAACATCCACTGGAATTTTGTAGAAGCCATTTGCAAGAGGGTATCTGACGTTTATCCTCTTGCTGCTATATATAGTGAATAATGGGTAATTTTATTTCTTATTCATGTCGAAACACGTCCAGTTTCTTATAATGTAATTAAACAACTTGTTTTTCATACACCTCTGGTGTGTCCAGGGCTCCGTGTTTGCCCAACTATCTATTTTGTATTGCTTATAGGAGTTATGAGATTGATCACTGTTCGTCATCTTCATCTTTCATGCGTACTAGCACCTATTCGTTTAAAAGTTTAAGTTGTATCGATTATGTAGAGCTTGAAATCTTCATGGGTTATTAGCAATCCTACATGATATTGTTAGTTGCTGACAATCGAATTATGGTTTTCATACGCCGATGAACCAAGTGTCATGGTTGTGGAAAACTCAGTTGTTGACTAGCGTTTGTGTATAATGTGTTTTCGTTTGATTTTGAGGAATCAATAGAACAGATGAATTGCACGGACATTTGCTTGTATTTGAATTATATGATTTTGTTTCCATATTTCACGCCTCCTTCAGACTGGAACCAGTTTGTTACTAAATAGTTAAATTATAGTTGTTGGAAGGACCACCAAAGATTTCTCATTAGAAGCCATGGTGTCTGTTTAGGCTTCATCAACTGTCGCTCAATGATGCGTAATGATGTAACATTATGTTTTTAATGCGAATAATTCACCGTGGGGATTTATGTCAATTTTTAAACAGACCATTTTATCAAGCGTTCTGAATCGAATATACAGTATCTTTAAAATATCTCCATTAACTACAATCTTGATAGGAAACTGCCTATAGAGATTTGCAGCTCTATAAAAATCAGTTTTGTTTTCAACTGAGTTGTTCTGTCATCCCAAAGATACTGACTTACTAAGGCACGTCACAGCTGATGCTAATATTTGACAGAATCCATACCTCTACCTAAAAGCAGAATACGAGAACCCAATAAGTTCACAGGTTTACAATTTTCTCCCTCATTACCAGGTTTCTCCATTATGTATTTCCTACTTCTCCAGGTCCAACACTAATGATGGCAAACATATCACTTAATCTATCTTAAACTGTTATTTCCTGTCGTCTGCGTTCCATGTTCCATAAAATCAATAGGATCAACTGGGAAAGGGGTTTGTGAGAATCCAGAAAGCATCTTCACGGTCATACTAATGATTTAGAGATGTTAAGAACCTAATTGCATGTACATGAAAAATGAATCATGGTTCCATTGATCCAAGATTTGCAGGAATTGGTTTACTAATCACGTGTGATTGTTTTGATTTTGTTTATTTGTGAAAGATAGAAAAAATTTACATGCTCAGTCAAAATATTATAACTGATAGGTCTTGGTTGTACTTTTTATAGTTATGAAATTTGCAACATTGCGAACATATGGCAAAATACAGATTACACTTTAAAAATTTGAAAATATTTTCTTAGAATGGCGTCTTCATCCAGATACCTGAAAATACCATCTGTATTAAACTATATCATAGTAATTGAATCAGATCGGCGTCGTTGAATATTAACTAAATTTTGGTATTATTTCAATAATAAGGAAGTGGGGAAGACAACTGCCTTGCAGAAATTATATATCTCTTTTTCAGGATTCATGGTTAATTAACAAGAAATTAGCAGTAATGAGATCCAGACTTCAGGGAGAGAATCGTTTTGCCATCACCAGGCATTGTCTATCTCGTCTTGGTTTTCTTTAACACAAGATGTGTGACATATTCACACCAATTGTTGCACTGCATCAAAGAATTCTGTTCAAACGTTTGTTGGAATATTCATTCAATTATATGCCGGTTCTGGTGAAAAGTTTGAAGTTCTTCGCCATATCCATCCTCCAACTCATTCAGTCTTGAAGAGAACTACGAATAAAAAGCAATATATCTAATGTGAGAATCAATTTAATCTAGTAACCGGTATCTGAATATTATATTTATTGATATTTGAAATGCTTAGAATAATGTACATTGCAAATCTAAGACTTATGATTGCATGATATGGGAAATTATACCATTTTTATTCTCGTTGTAAAACTTTATATTTATAACCGCTAAACAAAATGACCTATTGTGAAGAACTATATAGGGTCGTTTGTATACATTGCACACTGAGGCACAGTCTCTTGTAGAAACGAAACACCTTTTCCTAGCTCATTTCAGAAATAACCTGTATTATAAAACCAACAAATCTATTTATATTAGATATCACTGTACAGGAAAGAGATGTGATTATACATGGATTTTTTTTTTTTTAAAATGAAAAAAAAAGAGCAGCTGTCAAAAGCGGAAACAAGTAGGTGAACAAGCCAATCCAAATTTGATATGGTTATCATTTCGCTTATCTTGATCTACTTTTCCAAAAGAAATAAACACTCTACAACGTGAAGTCACTACTTGTTCTCTAATTGGTATACAATTTCTCGATTTGTTGTCGATTCATGTTTCTAAACAACGGGCGATAACATCTTGGAAGCAGTTGGCTCTCGAGAAGATCTACGGCATTGCTTTTCAATGTTCCGTGTGGCTTTCTTATACACAGTGTGTGTACGCTTGTCTATAGGGTCTCTTGTATGGAATACAAATCTGTCTTTCGCATGGAGAAATTAAATCCACCTAATCAAGTTAGAAAAAATAAACAAGTGGAATATTTCTGTTCGGCAGCAACATGTGTTAATTGTCATCAGTGATGATCTTCTGATACCAATGACAATAGGGAATGGAGACCACACAGTGGTGGGATGGATGTTTTCTCTTGATGATAATTGATTCTAACTTTAGAAACTGATGAATGGAATGAGATGCAGGTGAGAAGCATTCCGTACTTATAACAGAAAATTAGAACAGCGATACAGATGTCATCACAGATATCTACAGAAACATTTCCACAAATCGAGGGAAGATCTCCATGCATTATCTGAAAATAAAAGCTACGTAACGCCTACATTACACATCCAGAGTGACTGACTGATCAGATACCGGGAAAATCGTCAAAAAAGTTCTTCAGTGATTTGAATGATCATTTTGATTGGACAGCCATCTAAACTTATGATCGGCAATTTTTTTTTTACTGAAGAAAACAACCTGACTTTGAGTTTTGTCATTTTCATTTCAGCAATATGTATACATCATGTGCATGTTCAAAGAGCGAAAGTTTGTTTCATTAGTAGCAACAAATGGATTTCAACTTAACATAAAAGTAATTTGAAAAAAGGCATATTGCAGACATTATCAATCTTTTACAACCCAATGCACAGAAGTAACCAATTACGAATCGAGCGGTAAAACATCACACAACATATGTTTTCACAATTATGTACAATGCATGGTGTCTGATCTCGGTTAGCTGGTCATCAGAGACAGATGCTGCTTCGTCTTACAAGATCTGAGTAACATGTTAGTATATTGTCACAACTGTTCGTTACAGATTGCCATTAGTGAGAACAGATATTTAATTTGAAGAGGGAGATAAAATCTCCTTTGGCCTTATCGATCAGGCAAATTTATTCTGAGCCCTATTCTTTAAAACATGCTTTTAGAGGACCATTGAGGTTTTTTTTACCGGGGTGATTTTATTTTCAAAGTACTGTAAAGAAAATGCGGGAACCTGATAGGAATCGCATTGTCTGTCTGTTATCGCCTTCGTTACGTGACAATGTCTTGAATAATTTTCAACAACTTTTTACAAATTTTGTACAAATGTAATTGACCATTAAAAGAAATCACCAATAGATTTTGAAGTCATAGGTCAAGGTCACAACAGTTCTTCAGTTTCCAACTTTGCCATGCTTTCATTGTAACTCAATAAGTTGAAGTTTCAACACATGCCTTTCATATTTCATACTTTGATAATTAAAGAAAGACACATATAGTCCGCCTGACTGTCCACCGTCACTTGCACGGTGACATGATGTCTTGACAGTTTTCAGCATAAAGCTTGTATATTTTATTAAAAGATAGTTGACCATGAGGTGAAAGGTCAAAGTCATGACATACTTTCAACCTTTAACTCTATACTGTCCTTTCATTGTGAAACGATAAGTTGAAAAGTTTTAACATAAACATTTCATATTCTATTCAGAGGTATTTGATCATTGAAAAGGAAACCCATAGATTTTGTGGTCACTAGGTCAAAGGTACAAGAATTTGATACAGTTTAATTGCGACATAATGCATGGGTTTTTCAATAAAACAAATCAGCATGCTGCTTTCATATTCTGCAGAAAGGTAATTGTTTATAAAGGAAATTGCCTATTGTTTACTGACATTTGTGTCTGTCTGTTTATCCGTCATCATTTTCGTTGTGACACGATATTTTGAACAATTGTCAATGAAAAGCTTTATATATTTTACACAAAGGTAGTCAAGCATTAAAGGAAGACAACTATTTATTGTTTTGGTGAAGGTCAAGGTTACAGCATGCCTTCACACTAAGGCTACCACAGTTACACATTTATACAAAGCTAGTTGATCCTACAATTTAACATGGGGAAACTTGTAATTTTTCTTCTCTGTCAGTACAAACAGTAATGAATCGTGCGTCATCAGTACTAACACATATAAATCATGTAATAGTTTATTTACATTGTAATTTTTCTTCTCTGTCAGTACAAACAGTAATGAATCGTGCGTCATCAGTACTAACACATGTAAATCATGTAATTGTTTATTTACACATGATGATGGAATAATATGCCCCTTTATTATACTCGTTTTGCAGGTTATACTATGTAAAACTTTAAGCTGATTCTTTTACGAAACGTATCCATTGTTAGATAAGGACCCCATTAGAAATCAGCTAATTTAAGCTTTTATGGGTTATCCTTAGGTTATTATATCATATGTCATGTTATTCATACAGTCACTTATTCTTTAACTGTTATAACTACATAGGGCTATAGATTATGTCAGGTTTCAATTTGCTATTTTAAATCTAGAATCCTGAAATTCTGTGATATTTTATACCTGAATAAAATGGAAAAAATTAGATACATGGATTTCATCTTAGCTTTTCGTCTCAGCTTTGTATTCAGAGTCTCGACATTGATTTCCATTGAGTAAAATTAGTGGGGGTGGGGGTGTATAAATAAAATATTTTGTCAGTGTTGTTGCATTCCTACAACAAATCAATGTCAATTTTGCTATGTACGTTGTAAAAACAAGTATATTTGTATAGAGTTAGATTATCCGGCCGATATCAGTGAATTTGAATGCAAAGTTTCCCTGTTCTGCTACAAACACTTAATATCTTATTTTGTGTACAATTAAGAATTAATTAAAACAAAATTTAACTTTGTGGTGAAGGACAGCTTAATCCATAAATTGTTAAAGCATTGCGGATTTGGATTTTTTGTGTGCTTATCATTCGATCTCCCTCGGAGGGAACACGTTCCGTAATATATCATTTTTGTGTAAATACAATCGAGAATGGGTAAAAATATTCTAACTTACGCCTTCGTGTATGGTCTACTTTTGTAGTGGACAGAAATTTTAAAACGGGGGTCAACAACCGCAATCCTTCACTTTTTCATTCAGAAACCACTGTTCGCCATTAAACAATAATTCGGCCGTTAAATGGATGTTCTTTGATAAAGACTTATCTGAACCACATAACACTTAAATAAAAGTTGTTCACAGGTCTATCGACAGACTTAACAACGTGTGGTTTAAAAAAAAATCCCCCTTCCTTCAAATGAAGTCAGACTGAATACAAAATCTTTCACTATAGGCAAAGATAATTAAAATTCTAGGAAGTATGTGTATTACATGATTAATTTTAGTAATATGTAGCTATTTCTATGGGTTGCCTATACTGTACACGTGAATAGAATAATGATAATGACTGCACAGAACAAGTAAGTATCATCAGTATTATCTACCTACCTCCCTCCCTTTTTTTGTTTAGTCATTATGAAGACAAAACGGGGACAATTTCCGTGTTTGCGATTCCTAGATACTAAATATTTTGAGCACGCTAGCAATGCACTTTTTACCATACTTCACAATTTATTTACAATCCTCAAAGAAGTGCTTGTGTTGATAATTTGTTTAGTAACAAGACCTATCTTGATGTCACTAACCCGCTAAAGACAATGTAAACCTTAGAGACAATGTAATGCAAAAGGAGCTCCTCTCTGCAGATTAAAAATTCGTACCTTGGTTCGCATATCTAAACCTTTTTGAGTGTTTTATAACATGCATGTAACCATTTAGATTATGAATATGTCAACTTCTAAACACATTTGAATGATAGGGTATAATTCAACTACTTCATCGGAATATATGATTTAAAAACTCATTTTGTCACCAAAGATTGAATTCAATGAAAATTGCTGCCATCTTATATATTTCAGTAGTAACACCAGTATTATATGATTTCAGTGGGTTGCCATTACTTTGACAGCTAATGGCCTTTGAAGTATATACATGTTTAAAGGGATACTACTCTGAAACTGTTTGGATCTTGTATTTTCTTGTCATCTTAGGATGAAGAAAAATGCGATTTAGTGAATTTCTGTGTGTCAGAAGCCCTTACAACAGCCGGATATCTGATATTATTATATTTCGATGAATTTGAAATATTATGAATGTTAACACTAAAATCTGGTCATTTTGATAACGCTACAGGAAATTACTATAGTCAATTCTATACAATGTCTTAAAAAATAAATCATCTTTTGTATCAATGTCAGTGCTAGTGATGGTATACGTATCGCATACAGAAGTTATTATCACGTGATAATGTAATGGGTATGTGAGTCGCATTCAGAAGTTATTATCACGTGATAATGTAATGGGTATGTGAGTCGCATTCAGAAGTTATTATCACATGGTAATGTAATGGGTATGTGAGTCGCATTCAGAAGTTATTATCACGTGATAATGTAATGGGTATGTGAGTCGCATACAGAAGTTATTATCACGTGATAATGTAATGGGTATGGGAGTCGCATTCAGAAGTTATTATCACATGGTAATGTAATGGGTATGTGAGTCGCATTCAGAAGTTATTATCACGTGATAATGTAATGGGTATGTGAGTCGCATACAGAAGTTATTATCACGTGATAATGTAATGGGTATGTGAGTCGCATACAGAAGTTATTATCACGTGATAATGTAATGGGTATGTGAGTCGCATACAGAAGTTATTATCACGTGATAATGTAATGGGTATGTGAGTCACATACAGAAGTTATTATCACATGGTAATGTAATGCCACGGTATTCGGTTTTTTTTTGTTTTTTTTTTTGGTGCCAATGTGCTGCATGACCGGTGAAATTCAGCTTGCATAGAGGTAGAATAGCATACTCTGCTGTATCATTTCTCTGTTAAACCGCCATCTAAATAAAAATTTGGAACCTCTCGTTCGTCTTTGATTCATGTCTTCCTCGTCTAGTACACATACACGCTGAATTCGTCCATGTATACATGTTAAATAATTAATAAAGCTATTTATCGGAAAGAATTATATAATTACGCTGAAACATATTAATTAAACTAGCACAGTCAACGCAAAATTGATGTTCCAAAAGTTTACTGAATATTAGCACTCTCAAAAATGTATCCCTAGATTTATCATATCATACTCATTACATGTATCCCGACAGTAAGTTCGGATTTATACGAAAATTATATTTATTTATATTCATGTCTGTCTAACCGTTCGTAAGAGATCCCAACATGTTAACTGGATATAAGTGAAATCTGACAAAAACAATAAAACAAATAGACAAAAAGACCAGGCAAAGGTGTGTGTTTTTCGTGTATCTTTATGTTGCTGGTATTTTAGCAGTGCCCTTTCAGAAATAAATTCCTACTTGACAATCCCTAGACTCTCAAACCTGCTGTATTTGCCTAGGAATAGAATCCGCAATATGTACAAATTCACCACTGGATCAACATTTAGACTGATACAATGGTAATGCTATGTGAACAAATGCTTATTTCTTTACCTTTTTAATACTTGACGCAAACAAGATCTCCTCACAATAATTCAAGTAGGAATGATCAAACTCGAGTGTAATAACAATGTATTTGAATTCAACAATGCTGTCACAAGGATATTTGATAATTTTAAAATGTTACTAATGTGAAATCCTTCATCCCTTTGCTTCTTTGTGAAATGTAGAATTCAATTCTAAAATATTTTTATTGAAATTGATTTAATTTAGTAAATGTAAGCGTATGTGAGTATTTACCGTAATTCAATAACACGAGTACCGCCAACGTTACATAATACGCCCGTAAAAAAGCTAATATAGGGTGTTTTTCTTGCACCATGATTTGTAGAACTTGGCTTCAAGTAGTATCAGCAATCGTCTGGGTGTGACATACTTTCTTTGCACCGTAAAAACAAGACAAATCATGTACTCTCTATGTAATATTTTCACTTGGCATAAGACGTATGTGTATAAAGTTTGATGGCCATAGCCCCAACGATTCGGTCTGTATCCTGCTACAATGACTTTGACCTTGAGAAACAACAGGGATCCTCCACTTTGCATAAGGTGTATGTGTACCACGTTTGACGGTGACCTATCCCCAACAGTTCGATCTGTGTACTGCCCACAAGGATTTCCTACTAAGTAATACTGTGACCTTGACCTCGGAAAATAATATGTATCTTCCTCTCATTATGGTGATCAAATTTACCAAGTTGCAATCCTGGAGCTTGCGGTTCGATTTATATCCTGCCCACAAGATTTTCCTACTAAGTGACACTACGACCTTGACCTCTGATCTTGAAAACGATAGGCATCTTCCTCTCATCATGGTGATCAAATGTGCCAAGTTATAACATCCTGGAGCTTACGGTTCGGTCTGTATCCTGCCCACAGGGTTCGGACAGACGGACGGACGACGCCATACCATGTCGTTTTCGACGGACGTATAAAAATTAACTAGTAATATACAATAATTGACATTTTCTCAGTCAATAAGATGCTTTCGCTACCATCGAAGTTCATTATTCACCGAACCCAGAGGGCGAGGTAAGTATTGAATAAAGCATTGCATTGACTGAGAAAATGTCAATAATTATTGTTATATTACTGAATAAGTAAAAACATCGAAACTGGCTACTAGAGTCAACGAAACGATACATGATCGGCCATTTTTGTATACAGATACAGTGTAAAGTCTAGTCGAATTGGATTAGAGACGCAGGTTTTCATTCATCGACCTAAATGATAATCACGTCAATTTGGATCAACCAAAATTAGCTGGAGAAATCAAATGTATTCACCTCTCAGACACCAGCAGGTGAACATAACGTTATAACCACCCCACCCACCCCCACCACCCCCTGAAGACACATGTAGGTGAACGTAATGTTTTTTTAGTTTGTTGGATCTTAGCCAATTAGATTGCTCGGAAGTATTTAATCATGTGATAAACGACAATATTGATATTTTCTATAAATCTGTGCTGCATGAATGACTGTTATAAAAAGTTCGTTAGATTTCACATACCCGGTAAGATATCAACTGGGAAGATATTTTAGGTCTTCAGACTTATTCTTATATTTAAGGCTCCCTTTGCTACTTTGATGAAAATGTCAAAAGGCTTTTGTGGTACAGATCAAACATTGTGTGATTTCTCAGTATATTTTATATCTAAGCCGTTATATCGATTGATCTGAAATTTCTCCTTCCCCTAGGCAGAAATGAAATAGTAATTTAGTTAACTTTCAAATCCCTTTCATAACACTGAAAACTTCAATAATAGTTCACTTGAAAGCTCTACTTAACAATTTAAATAAAAGTTTGAATAGGGAATGTGACTTATGTAAAAATAAAACAAAATATTTTGATTTAAACTTCGCAAAGTAAATTGGCGTGAGAGGTTATTTTCATCAGAAGAAAGGTTCCAAAATTGTTTGTCAAAACTCTTGCATAGATCTTGGTAATATCAAGTATGCATTTTTAATATTAAAAATAAGATCTATTTAAGAGCACTTAGCTTGCTGTCGAAATTACGGCCATCCTTTGCAAGACGGATCCAAAGAACACGAGAAAGGAGGGGCCCAGTGAAAGGCTAGAGCTGTCTTGAAGCCCCTAGTTGATCCAGGGCGAAGCCCTGTTGGGGGTCCAGGGGGCAAAGCCCCCTAAAGCTACAGAATTCTGACAAAATAAGACGTATATATTTTTGTGTGTTTTTTTTTACCATATTTCTGAATTTGACACCACTTTGTTCTGTGAAATCCCAGAAATTACATTGTTGAATCAGTAAATCATTCCTAGGCACCTGCCCCCACCTCTGGTATATCTAGGGGTCCGTGTTTGTCGTACTCTTCATTTTGTATTCTTTATAGGATTTATGAGATTGATCACTGGTCACTATCTTCACTTTTTCATTCTATGAATTGTATTTAAATCGGCTTTTTTAATGAAATTCCATCAAAATTACGAAGACTAGTAAGACTGGACAGCGTAATCTATGCCCTAAATTCTGGTACTTTGATAATCTATAAAAACAACGAATTCTAAAGTGATAAAAACTATGGATGGTTCATTTTCAAATTTCAAGAGAATCAATTGTCTCGATAAAAGTAATTTGGAAACATGGTATGTACATGTAGATTCAGTTCACAGCAATCCCGTTTGCAACCACTGTCGTAATCTGTGTTGAACCACAAAACCGCACACCCATATTTTAGATCACTATTTACAGAGGAAAGTTTAGAAAACCGTTAAAAGCTAATTGAGATATCCAGAGCAGCACATGTTTAAGACTAATTTAACTTGATAAGCGTACTAAGTTGAATAGCCTCGACTCTAAGATACCGTCAATAATACCCTGGTAACAGTATGTAACGATGTGCATCTACTATATAGAACCAGATTTAGGAATCTGAAAACATGAGACATTTATCTTATCGATTGATTCATACAATTATTTGAAATCATTATTTTTGCATTCGTGGTCAAAACAGAGATGGTGATTCGTGAAGCTGAACGATATTTTAAAAAATCCAACTAAATAGAAAATGAAACATTAGATAACAAAGAATTTTTATTCGAAAAGCGTTTTAAAATTACTGCAGATAGTTATCTTTTATCTAAAAACAAAATCCGGGAGGAGAAACTATATTCATCAGCTGTATCAATTCCGACAATGAATCGTCTGATTGCAATTTGAATCAATATGAATTTCGGAAATCAAAACCTAAATTAAAGATACAGTACTGTTGTTTGAGCACATGAGTGAAAGAACATGGCGTTCGTGAAAGGGGGAGTGTGAACGAGGCGAGCAGAACGAGACCAGGAATGTGAATGGATATCTTTACTGTCTGCATTCTTTTTGTATCTATTGTCAAGATCCTATAAAGACATTTCTTATATTAAAAAAAAAAATTCGTAAATTTGTTCGATAATGATGTGCATGTTTTATGAACTGTTTATTTTCATTGAGAGTGATGGACAATGCGGTGTATTCCTTTATACAATGTATCTGTTACTGAACGACCGTGTATATCTGTCGTGTTTAGAAGAATCTTGATAAAAAGATTAAAATCTGCCGCCTTATACAAAAGGTTACAACATTGCTTGCAGACCAGCAAAGTATCACCATAAACACTCAACCCGAGAACAATCTTTGATCTCAGAATATTTCAATGAAAGGATCCTTTTTAACCGGGACGATATCAAATTTATTTGCAATTTAATGTGTGGTATTGAGTTATGATTTATACAAAACAGCTCTTGTTTACGGATGGGTAATTATTGTCCAGACTGTGAAGGAAGCTTAAGAAGTTTGTAATATACGGCGGTTTGAAACACTTTTGACAGAGTAGTATTCCTGCATCATTTTCTTTCACTATGTACGTATTTTTGCTAAACAGATATCTTTGACTGCCATGAAATATCAAATAATAAAGAGCTCTCCACATTTCCTACTAAAATGGAGTAAAATGCATGGATATTCGGGTTGCAGTTTATGATTTTGTTCTTGACAAACATGGGGAAATTACTTGTAAACACAGAAAATAATCCTTATCGTAAAGTGGTCAGTCGGCTTAAATACTTGGCCTAGTCTATGACCATCCCAATACTGTCTTCTGATCTCAAATAAATATTGAATGACCATTAAACCTGTCTGAAAAATCTAGCTGAGCCATTTCATAAACACATCGCCACGTGCAAAGTACTTACGTCTGGGTAGACTAACGTTAATTATACAATATATCCATGTTTAGCCTTTTCATGGTTATATGTAAAGGATTGGCCAGTTAGTCAAAAGCTTATATCAACGCGTGGTTGTTTGCTATTTCATTCACATCATGACGGTACATAATGTATGTACTGTGGGTGCAATCAAAACTCACTGACATCTTTTAAAAAGTTTCGAATACGAATATCTTTAGCTAAACATTCTAAGGATAATGCATTGCGTAACAACATTTACACAGTCATTCCAACCAACTGGATTGACATTGCACTAATAATTACTGCAATTGTCAAGTTAAATTCAACATTTCTACATGTACATAGAACGAATGCTGCGTTGCGTAGTTACAATTAAGATAGAATTTTGATCCTTTGGCTTTCCAAATGAAATGCAACGTACATGTATTTTCAAAATTATATTTACATTTTTTTGCTGTTGGTGTAACGTCTCCATATGAGTGAAATATTCTCGAGAGGGGCGTTAAACAATATACAATCAATCATTTCTGTCGAAGTCCCCAGCCATGGTACATAGTACAAGGTAGATGTACTATATTTATCCAGATCCATACATGTATTGTTCACAACTGCAACGCATTCATGAGAAAATGGTTACCATTGCAATTTGTAAAGACATCAACAGGCAAGCAAAGTTCCGGAGTTTTGATAATAAAAAAAAAGTTATATGGTGATGAAAAAAGACATTAGACATGTTGGAAATTTCTTTTAAACAGAAGATGATTAAAGATAACCTTGGACCTGAAACTGCAGACAAAATGTCCACATTAACGATATTACAGTGAAAACTGCCTAATCTGACACCTGCGCAATCCGTTTCACTGGGCATTCCAACCCTTATTCATATTTTCATTGTTTTCACAATGTTTATTTCAACATTTTATGTATTTCAACAAGACATTGTCTCCCAGTGTCTGTCAGATTATACAGGCTTCACTGTACATATGTATTATTCTTGGAGAATATCAAAATCAAGTACGCCACAGAGCATCACGCCTCGAATTAGCTTGTGTATTGTGCCAACTCAGTCGTGTTATTTGGTGTTTGCTCAGTACTGGTGTGTTGTGAATTGAATTTCCAGAGGTGTAAACATTTCTTATATCCTATTCCAATAATCTTATACACGACGTATTTATGTTCCGCTTTCTAGCTGTTATGCTAATACTTAAAGAAAAGCAAAAGATTTACCTGAAATACATCCTCGTTTTAAATTATGCTATGTCACTTTGTATCTCATTCACCCAGAGTTGTATGCAAATATCAGCAGTAACACAAATACCGAATGCATATTTGCTTTGGAAATCAAACGAATAGTTCAGTGGTGTACCTTTGTTGTGCCTTGTTTGATTTTAGAACAACAGAGTTTTGGCTCAGGCAGTGTTGTTTAAATATACTTTACGAGAGTTTGTATGCAAAATACAAAAACATTATATTCATTAGCATGTGAATGCATCTTTTCGAAATTATTTCTTAAGATTTAACAGGGAATCGGGCTTTCCTTCTGCAGTATTACACGTGCATTACAGGTACTTTGTTTCCAGATCACAGAGGTGAATCTAGTCTCTATAACTTATTCCTTCGTAGAACATTCAATGTCTATGAAAACGATTAACACGTCCAACAAAAAAAACAAAACAAAAAATCAAAAAAAAAACCACTCGTCACCCTAAAAAGAATAACATTTATTTGTCACGTTGATTTTTTTTTGTATTATAAACAACCAACCATACCGTATTACAGTGCGTTACAAACAGTACGACCATTACCGATTAACTTCTTTAAGAGAGTTGGACGGGATTTACGTATCTGTACGTTTGTCTGTCCACAAACTCAGACTGCCAGATTGTTAATCCTTCAACAATTTGCAGCCTGCTCGTGACGTTCCAATAACACCATGCTCAATGGGCATTCTACCAAAATTTCCGACAAATTTGTTGCATGTGCACGGAGATATTCAAAGTCTAATCAATGGAAAATTCATTAGCCACAGGATATTTTTGCGATGTATTCTGAACAGCACCACTGTTCCTTCACTTTGTTCTATTTTCAGCTTTCTGTCTGACGATTGACGATATAGCCATTCTGCTTTGATTTTGTAACTTTGAACATTTTCATAAAAAGTACTTTAATAATAACTGTCCTCAACGTAATGATGTGTGATTTCTTGCTTCGCTTTTATATCAAATCCTTCATCCAGAGAATTGTGAAAGTTTTTTTCCAACCCGAGAGACATACAAATTTGCGAAAGCATTTCATAAAAAGTACTATAATAACTGTCCTCAACGTAATGACGTGTGTAATGAATTACAATAGAAATTTAGATAATGTATGCAAAATGCACGCGCAAACATATCTTCAATGTATGTTAAAGAAGACTGTATTAAGGGCTAGACGGCAATTTGATTGAATTCTTGGATTTTCATGATTTTCAATGTCAATTAAACTCCGATTAGATGAAAATCACGTTAAGCCATTTCAGAAGTTCGAATTCATATCGAGGTAAAAAGGAAAATAACACCTGGTAGGGGTAATTATTTATTAATGAATAAGGCACTTTGATATCTCTATAACACACGACAGTGATCAATTGCTCAAATTTATAAAAGCAAAAAAAAAAAACAAACAAAAAAAAACCAAAAAAAAAAAAACCAAACAAAATATACATCAGGCACAAAGTAACATAAGTTTGTAGAAAATCTAAAGCAATTTTATAGAATGCTTAATGCATGTACATGTATAACGATATTGGATATACATACATAAAATAGGATAGCGAATTTTTCTATGATCATTTTTAACACTCGCTTGTTGTTGAATTATATACACTCGGAGTAGGCTGAAAACTCAGGCGGCTGCATTTCATTGTCAGAATCAAAAACCCACAATTCCTAATTAATGACTCAACAGGCCAAGGGACTTTTCCCATCAAGTTAAAAGAGATTTCCCAACACAGAATTTTTAAGGATTGTTACTGGATTATCTACGGCTGAAAGAATAAATGGGGATCAATACAACCAATAGAGCTTATGGAAATTAACAAGACGGTCCGCACGACTCACTATGTTTCATCAGCCCTCCGAGACTAGTCTCGTTATAGAAGAAAACCCAATCACTTGACTTCTGTAGAATATCTGAATCGCCCATGACTTGCGCTTTAGTTCGTTTTAGAGAGTGATACGAATTCAAAAATTGAATGCAATATGTATTTTACTCCCAAATGGGAAAGATGGTCTTGTTTCTTACAAGCAAATTAAAATACAAACTTACAAAAAAGTAGTGATTAAATGAAAGTGTCTGATTTTGCATACTTTTGGTAAATAAAACTACATTGTATTGTATTTCAGTGAAAATTTTCAAGATAATATAGAAAATCTACCTGAAGATGAGAAAAGTTTAGTATATAATGACTTATTCTAAAATTTTATCGACATCAGCGACCCACCATGATTGTTTCCGGGTTTTGTCCGGATAGAAGCAATATAATATAGAATTACTGCGGAAACCTATGTCATGTCAAACGTTGTAATATTTGATCTTTTCCATTTGAATTGTATAATTTTTCATTTGTATTGTATATTTTCCATTTGTATTGTATAATTTTCCATTTGTATTTTAGAAATTTTCATTTGTATTGTACATGTATAATATTTCATTTGTATTGTATAATTTTTCATTGGTATTGTATATTTTGTTTTCCATTGCATAATTTTTCATTTGCTTTGTATAATTTTTCATTTGTATGGTATCCGAAGGATTATTTATTTTGATTTGTTACACGGGATCTCATTGGTTTAAACCATAGTTCGATTATCAAAAACTATACTGTAGATACTACTCAACTTTCCCTTGCTTATCTACCTCATGTTTATCTAATCCTGCACAGAAATTGGGGACCAGTTCATCTTGTGGTTGAGCATCCGGAATATCTTGCTCATTTTCAACGCGATACCGACTAAGCCTTGACCAATGGAATCCTTTATAACAAATCGAAATATACAATCACTCGGATACAAAACAAATGGAAAACATACAATACAAATGAAAAATATGCAATTCAAATGCAAAATGTATACGATACAAATGGAAAAGATTAAATATTGCAAAGTTTGACATGCTGTAGAAAACCCGTTGGAATTGAAACCTTCAAGATTTTGTTTACTTTCTAAGAGTAGATAATGACAATGAAAAACGAATTACGATTAATGATTAGAATCTCTTAACAATACAGTAAAAACAATGATTACATAGATCAGTGGATTAAAAAGGAATGGATACACATCATAGACATTTACAATTGTTTTTAAAAGTAATTCTTGGTGTCATATACATGTACAAGTAAACGGGATATTAAATTGGATTTTCGTTTTTGATTCGGACATTCGATGGGTGCACTCGCATACATGTTTTCTCCCCCACATCCATATTCAAACAACCCACGTTTCAAAACAAATTCAAGTTACTCTGGCCCAAAGCTAGCCCACAGTAATCCCAACAATACTGGAAATATACCCGCCACAGTAGTCCTCTACTAGTCTACAATCAGAAGTACGTTTCTTGCAGTCAGAAATTCAAACAAATTCCATCTCTACACTTTTTTGTACTTTCTAATGATCAGATATAGAACATTCCCTGTTTCAGCTTTTACCTGGTTTTCGTACATTGTATATCTGTCTATCTCTAATTAATGATAACGAACAGATTTCTTCGTCGCACTACCGCTGTTATTTCCGATAGAGGTTGATTCTAATGCTTTACAGGATCAATAGGATGAATTCAGAAAAAGCTTTCATTAAGCAAAATCCTGTTTTTAAGATAAAAGAGAAACATCTGCATGGTCATTTGAACGTCAAGGTATACGGCAGTTCTCACGCTATATAGAGACTAATTAGAAGATAATTTGCTTATATTTTAGATAGATAACAATGTATCAGGTGTAACTGATCTCATAAAAGAAAACCTTGACTATTGAAAGATTACACATTATATAAAACTTCAGAGATTTGATGAGAATGTAATTAAAACATAATGATCAAATGTAGTGACGAGGAAGACGATCAAAGCTGAGACGACCTTCAACAAAAAGTTCCTCGATATTTCGTTACAAATCGGTATAAGGTATCTCTAACACGAAACTAAGAACATGTGATATGATTTCAATATTCTTTTGATTGATTGCACTTCATAGTGAATTCTATTAATACATTTTCAATTTTCATTGATTGTGTTATTGACCCACAAATATAAATGTACATAATGTGTCACCATTGTCATTATTTGTGAAAAACGTTCCACCGCACAAAACAGATTAAAGTAGGAGAGAACAAAATGTATTTTGCTATATCTATATACACTGTATCTACACTATACACTCTGTATCTACTCAATACACTCTGTATCTGCTCTATACACTAAGTATCTACTCTATACACTCTGTATCTACACTATACATTCTGTATCTACTCTATACACTCTGTATGTACTCTATACACCCAGTATCTACTCTATACACTCTGTATCTACTCTATACACTCAGTATTTACACTATATACTCTGTATCTACTCTATACACTCAGTATCTACTCTATACATTCTGTATCTACTCTATACACTCTGTAACTATACTATACATTATGTATCTACATTATACACTCTGTATCTACACTATACATTCTGTATGTACTCTATACACTCAGTATCTACTCTATACACTCTGTATCTACTCTATACACTCTGTATTTACTATATACACTGTATCTACACTATACACTCTGTATCTACATTATACACTCTGTATCTACTCTATACATTCTGTGTCTATTCTATACACTCTATATCTACACCATACATTCTGTATCTACACTATACACTCTGTATTTACACTATACACTCTGTATCTACTCTATACACTCAGTATCTATACTATACATTCTGTATCTACACTATACACTCTGTATCTACATTATACACTCTGTATCTACACTAGACACCTGTATCTACTCTATACATTCTGTATCTACTCTATACACTCTGTATCTACTCTATACACTCAGTATCTACACTATACACTCTGTATCTTTATTATACACTCAGTATCTACATTCTTCATTCTGTATCTACTCTATACACTCAGCATCTACACTATACACTCAGTATCTACACTATACACTCTGTATCTACACTATACACTCTGTATGTACTCTATACACCCAGTATCTACTCTATACACTCAGTATCTACACTGTACACTCAGTATCTACACTATACACTCTGTATGTACTCTATACACTCTGTATCTACACTGTACACTCAGTATCTACACTATACATTCTGTATCTATTCTATACACTCTGTAACTATACTATACATTATGTATCTACTCTATACACTCTGTATCTACACTATACACTCTGTATCTACACTATATACTCTGTATCTACTCTATACACTCAGTATCTACACTATACACTCTGTATCTTTATTATACACTCAATATCTACATTCTTCATTCTGTATCTACTCTATACACTCAGTATCTACACTATACACTCTGTATCTACACTATACACTCTGTATCTACACTGTACAGTCTGTATCTACACTATATATTCTGTATCTATTCTATACACTCAGTATCTACACTATACACTCTGTATCTACACTATAAACTCTGTATCTACATTAATTTTTTATACACTCTGTATCTACACTATGCACCCTGTATTTACACTATACACGCTGTATCTACTCTATACACTAAGTATCTACACTATACATTCTGTATCTACACTATACATTCTGTATCTACTCTATACACTCTGTGTCTACACTATACATTCTGTATCTACACTATACACTCTGTATATACTCTATACACTCTGTATCTACACTATACACCCTGTATCTACACTATACACCCTGTACTACTCTATACACTAAGTATCTACTCTATACACTCAGTATCTACTCTATGCAATCTGTATCGCAGTATCTACTATATACACTCTGTATCTACACTATACATTCTTTATCTACTCTATACGCTCTGTATCTACTCTATACACTTTTGTAATCTGCTCTATAAACTGTCAGTATCATTTTTTATACTTAAAACACTTTCAATTTTCGACAAAATAGTGTTGTACTATGTCAGACTGTAGGAGTTTTTCAGTGATGTTGATTACCCTTCAGATAAACAGAATTAAATTTCTGATCCTTGATGCTTTCATTTTTCTCAGAAAGACCTATCAACCGATGAATGAAGTAAACCTAAATCGGTGAAAACAAAAAATGAAATCTATGGGAACAAAATTTAGCAAGACACGTATATAGAGGAAGCGCGTTCCAACATGTTGACCTCTAGTGGTGAGGTCTTCTGCATTTCCAGTCTTTATATCACTTTAAAAGAAAGTTTTCTAGCTACTTTAAAACTAGTTAAACTGCATAATTAAGACTGCAAAACCCGTACTCCATTGTGTTTATATCAACAATACAATCTGAAGTTCCGGTTAAGAAATGTTTATCGTTCTGTTATTTCCGTAATGATAAAATTTATACAATGATCCGTATTTGCAGGAAAGAAAATATGCAGTACTTTGTAATGATAAAAAGATTCAGTACTTTGTAATGATAAAAAGAATGTCATTGGTAGTCGGGATGTAATCTGTAGGATATCTCTTGACAAAGGTCATTGCATGACTACAATCAATCAGTACTGCCAACAATTAAGGTAATAATAACTTATCCAAAACTAAGGAGTTAAAAAAAACTATTGCACCTGGGCCCACCGGCGAAGAAATGCTGTACAGCGGAAAAAATTGCATCAAAATCACCTGGAAAGGTAAGGCGAGACTTTACTCTTGTCTCGTGTTGTTAACTTAAAATTTACCTCTCTAAATAGCGTATGATTTTCTGTCGTCTCGTAATCACATCTCAGCAGCGGGTATGTGTCTATATTTTATTACATCTCAGCAGTGGGTATGTGTCTATATCATTCTCTGCTAGTACCGAGTTTGTGGGGAAACAGTGTTAAAAAAATTAGCACAATTGACTAATTTTTATTACCCTCTTTTGACATACAACACAGTTAATTTCTTTTTCTCGGTGTTGATCTCTGAATCATGATTGTTATACTGTGGTCTCATTATTTTCGTAGGCATCAAATTTCGTGGTTTTGCCAAATACCAACTACTGCTTATTCTTTCTTCCTGAACTTTCAACAACGAAAACTAAAACAGCATTTAACGAATAATGATGACTCCATGAAAAACTCTTAAGAATTGTGTTCACATTTATATCGCAAGATAAACGATTTGTGTATGCGAAAATTCTTTGATGGAAGCACTCTTGAGGCGAAGAGATCAACATAATCCAGCCTGCTCCTGCTGCTGTGGCATCTCCTTTCACACAATTTAAGCGTATTTCGCACGTCTACAATAATTAGCTACCTACGAAAAATCTGCCTTTGGTTGCCAAAAACCAAATCCAAGCTGATCAAGCAGGAAAATAACAAGAACACGATTCAATGTGGCAGATACATGTGTTAATTTTCTGTAATGAACTTTGCTTTCCCATCTGATACTTGTATTGACAATGATGAGAAATCTAGACCACACAATGGAGGGAATAGCTTACCCTAGATGAACTGATTTTGACGCCAGAATGGATGCACAGTAGTTACATGCCACAGTGAAAGTAAAGGTAAACAGAAAGCAGGGCCTTGTTTACATTGGGCCGCACGTTCAGCGTCCTATGCAGCTCGTATACTTGAAAGAGAGAAAGAAATAGGAGAAATATGAAGAAAAATAGAAGTGAAATGGAAGAAAGCGACAATTAAAGTACATGTACATACAAATTGAATCATGTCGGATATAAAGTTTCAATTCAAAAGTGATTTGGATTTTTTGAAATGTTTTGGTGTCAGGATTCAAATAGATAGCTTACGTATATTGTTTCAGAAATGCGATACATTTAAAGGCGCAAGTGTTAGTAATGTATACGTTTAGAATGGTTATCATGCATCCACTTTCATGAGGAGGTTATCTCGGGGTACGTTAGAACATATAAAGTGTGAAATAAATACCGTAACCACAGCTGATTAACAAATATTTAATGTATATCAAATGTAAAACGTATCTGATCTCTTTTTTTAATGTACTATTGACTTCAACGCGATACCAAAAATGCATGCGTTTTTGTGAATGTTTTAAACATAGCGATGTTCACTAGACATGGAATATCTACATATATCTGTACTGATTGGGTGTAGAAGCACTAGGAGGTTTTCTTGTCAATTGTAAGTGCTGCTGGATTCATGTAAACTTAAGCCTATATCACATTTCTTTTATTGTCAAATATTGCAGGTGTGTCAACAGAGAAATTCCAGAACATGTTTTTATGATTTCGAAAAGTATATAACAAATAAAGGGAACGTTATTGTTCCTAACAAGATCTGATTGTCTTTTACAGGAATTTTCATCTTTCTTTCACAGAATAGATACAGTTAATCCTACACGAGATTAAAGAATTAGAAAGAAATGGAGTTGAAAGCCGTGGGGCGTTGCAAATATAAATCCCAGAATCAACAAAGAGTTTTGAATTTTTTGTGGAGAGCGAGTTGAAGTGTTTACCCTTTTCCCCTCCTGGAGATAACCGGAACATTACGTACTTTTATTTCGCGTCAATACCACAACGATAAGTATAAATATTCTCACTCTATATCCCCTTGGATTGTGTCTTTGTACTGAACAGTAATCTAAGCTATCAGAATAAGTGTTTTCTTGTTATACAGAAATCACAGTTTGGCCATTAAAGTATAAATCAAGCTTCAGAATTGAGGGCCTTGGATAAGGCTATCTAGGAGAGCTACGTGGCACTTAACGAAAATCTTGTTGACAGCAAGGTTTAAAGAAAAGTTTGCTGAATCCCAGAATTTTACAGAAATGGTGCTCCTGTGAATTCTTTCTTCATCTAAAATAAGTAAGGAAGTTATAAAAGTTCTCGATTCCTTTGTATGCGCAGCGTACTGACAATGTATATGATAGATTTATCTGCTTATATACTGTAACATAATCGTTTATAAATAATTTTCTTTATTACATACTTGGTCCAAATATTGATCAAAAACGTAAATATGTCGAACATAATCACAGTAAAGCGTAAACCAGAGCAATTTTTATATCTATTTCTCAAATCATCGATCTCTCAGTAAATCGTAAACCAGAGCGATTTTTATATCTATTTCTCAAATCATCGATCTCTCATTGTAAGTCAGGCTTCGTAATATGCCGCATACCCTTTTCCAAATCAATTTTGAGGGGATTTAAAAACAATCTGTCAAACTTGTGATATATTTTGGCTTATCCCCTACCAATGCAACTGACTGAGTTCCTTTACATTCTGGCTGTCATATTTCCAATATGTAAACATCGAAGTTCAATGATGTCCTGATGATATGGGTAAGCCAGTGGGTAGGAGGTAAATTTTTCGTGCAAGTACACATGCTTTCTGCAATCACGTCAGAGTCCTGCTGTTGTGGATTGTGAAGTGTAGTAACTGAATGACATCGCACCTGTTACATCTCTTGAGCATATTTTAACGTGCTTACTTACTAATCATTAAAGTACGAGCCGTTAAATTATCCTAGTAATTATTGATTAAAATAAATTTGGTTAAATCTAAATATTATACACTAGATTATTCTGCGAAGAGACATTAAGAATTATGTCCATTCATTTCCAGGAAATGGGCAGATCCTTTTCCAAAACTTATAGTTGTTAATCCAGAGAAGTCAGCCGATTCTCGTATTTCAGGTTGAAGTAGAGAAGGTTCGTTTAAAACCTTTACGAGAGGGGTCTCTTTATAACTCAATTATCACTTTTCTTTCATACTGGTCTGAAACCTGAACCCTTCATCCGGGGAACTGCAACAGCAGCAGGTGTGAAACGTATGAAAAAAATATCTTAAAGCACCATCATATCATGTCTTTCGAAGGCAATATTCAGAACCTTGCAACAATGCTTGCACTTTGAGAGCTATTTGCAAACCATCTGCAATGCAAAAATCCGTGTGCATCAATTTTCGAAAAGCTCAGCTTTAGATATTTTATACACTCCGTTAAAGTGTTGTTGAAATAAAGTTAAAGAAAAAAGGTACTATACTAGTCCGCCGTGAAATAAAAAAGTACAAAAATATTCAGTTTTCAGTGTTTTATTGTGTTCGTTTCATGTCAGTTTCAAAGAAGTTGGAGAATTCAGATAAAGTTCAACAGACACACACACACACACACACACACACACACACACACACACACACACACACACACTCTCTCTCTCTCTCTCTCTCTCTCTCTCTCTCTCTCCACAAACTCACATTAACTAACATAATACCGGTAAACACTAACGATATGAAAATATAATACATATATTTGTACGCACATATTTTGTGCTCCTAAAGTACAGCCTTAATGAACAAAACACAAGCATGGAATGTCACAAACAACAATGTAAATCTATTTCACTATGTTGAGTTACAATGGTAAAATATCAAAACAAAGCACCAAACAGTCAGGTGGTTTTTAGTATGAACTGAAATCTGTTCTGGTTCCACCTGGGAACAAGTGGGTACACATGTACATTGATTGTAATTTCTTCGTCAGTGGCAGTAATATGAAATCTTTTCTCTCAAAATAATGTCCAACACAGTAAATGTCTCATTTGAAAATGCAAAAAAAAATATAACATGAGAATATACCGCAGTTTAACTGCAACATGATTTTTTTATGAGTATACCCAAAGAAAGTGTTTGAACAAAACATGAAGAAAAATTACAGTGAAAGTAAATTTCCCTCTTGTAAAGCTATCAATTCTCTTGTTAAATAGTCTACAATGACACCTCCCTCTGAAATAAATAAAGGGATTGCGATTCCCTTTATGATTTTTTTTTCTCATGGCTAAATTCATTCGGAAATCACCGGTGCAAAATATGTCTTATACCGAGACTATGTTGAGTGACTGGTTCGCGAGAATATGAACTTTTTGATACTCCCAAATTTTTTTAATGTGCATTAGCAGTGTATCATCTTCCTAATTGATGTTTTATTAACGTACCCGGATATCTTTAAAATACTAAATAAATACTAAATTTAAAAACTCGTAAAAGCGTGTCGCGTGAGTGCACTTCATTTTTTTTTAAATACATGTAGTAGCAACTTAAATTAGTTAAACCTACACAAATCAATAGTTCAAACTACTGAAATGCAAAATGGGCACTTTTCATCCCCCAAATTATAACAATTCCTAAAAGTAAAAAATGAACTATAACAGACTTATTTAATGCAATATCACATCGTACACTGCTTGGGCAACTGATACAACCTAACAATGGGATTCAGATAACACCTTCATTGTTAATTATGAGGCGCGATCTTTCCTTTCATGTACCCTTTCCATCGTTGAAGAGTGTTTTTGAACAGTTTGTCATCATCTAATTCAACGAGTAGATAAAGCTGTTTAATATGAACCTTGTGATAATCCCACCTAGCACGATTAGGGGCCAGCCCCGCGGTGATATGTCGAAGATCATAAAACGTCCCAATGCCAGAATCAAACATGGGAAGCATCGTTTTCAACGTCATCATTCCTTTTTCGTATAACTTTGCTGCTTTTTCTCTAATCCTACCTATTGCTATTTCTTTCAGGTCATACAGACCTATTAAAGAATATATAAATCCATTGAGCACAAAACTACTGGGCGTTGTAGGATACTCCTCATACCAGTCATATTTGTTCAGAAACTTTGCTAGCACTCCACCTTCTGAACTTGGAATGTCAAAAATATCCAAAGCTCTCCCCGCTGCCTCCAAGTAAGTCGAGTCTTTGGAGGCCACGTACGCACGAACAAGGAGAGAAATGGCCTGACCTTGTCCCATGGCAGAATACCACCCAGGTTCCAGCTCCATGACCTCTGGAATCAGTTTACGAGTCACTTTCACTGGCCAGCCGCCTCTGGGATCTTGATGCCGTACAAAATAATTCGCAGCATCAAAAAACAAATTTTTGTGTGCATGAGTAGAAAGAATAACATTGTCCATTACCCCGTGCCCACGAACACAAATAGCTGCAATTTGGGCTGCATTTTTTATTTTGATACTTCGATTTTTTGAATACTGTAATGTTAATCCTTTTTGGAAGTCTACCATCACTTGTCTCGTTAAGTGAATCCATTCTCCTTTCATGTTTGATCCAATGCCATAATAAAGGTCTTTGCCATCTAATTTGATTATATTGTCACTTAGCACGTAATGAATACGAAATAAATTTCCATCTCCTGTCTGAATCAAAACGGTTACACTTCCATTATTGATAAACATAACATCCAAGGACATTGTTGTCATCCTTCTTTCCTTTGCGGATATTGAAATTCCTGGGTTTTTCACATTTGCTGAAAAGATAAACCAGATGATAGTCAACTTTCAGGTAATTAACATTAGTGAAAGGTAAATTTGTTGCACATCTCTTCGTGTAGATCACCAATAATTAATTTTAATCTTTCAATCTAGTTTGCTAATGCAACCTCTCATTGAGTTAAATGCTGTCTGACTTGTTTCATACCGATTATTAGGCCGTTCTTGGCACACTGATTTTGACTACGGATAACTCCGTTTACCTGATCAAGATATAGGGCTCACGGCGGGTGTGACCGGTCGACAGGGGATGCTTACTCCTCCTATGCACCTGAACTCACCTCTGGTGTGTCCAGAAGTCCGTGTTTGCCCAACTCTCTATTTTGTATTGCTTATAGGAGTTATGAGATTGATCACTGTTCGTTATCTTCACCTTATATAGGAGTTATGAGATTGATCACTGTTCGTTAACTTCACCTTATATAAGAGTTATGAGATTGATCACTGTTCGTTATCTTCATCTTATATAGGAGTTATGAGATTGATCACTGTTCGTTATCTTCACCTTATATAGGAGTTATGAGATTGATCACTGTTCGTTATCTTCACCTTATATAGGAGTTATGAGATTGATCACTGTTCGTTATCTTCACCTTATATAGGAGTTATGAGATTGATCACTGTTCGTTATCTTCACCTTATATAGGAGTTATGAGATTGATCACTGTTCGTTATCTTCATCTTATATAGGAGTTATGAGATTGATCACTGTTCGTTATCTTCACCTTATATAGGAGTTATGAGATTGATCACTGTTCGTTATCTTCACCTTATATAGGAGTTATGAGATTGATCACTGTTCGTTATCTTCACCTTATATAGGAGTTATGAGATTGATCACTGTTCGTTATCTTCACCTTATATAGGAGTTATGAGATTGATCACTGTTCGTTATCTTCATCTTATATAGGAGTTATGAGATTGATCACTGTTCGTTATCTTCACCTTTAGTAAAGGTGTTTGAAAGTCTAGATACGTTAATAGATTCGTAAGACTACCCGGAAACAGTTGTTCTTACTTGCTGTTTTAAACTCCACTACGCCATTGTCCAGTGACGTTCTGTCATCCATACGACTGCGAATCTCCGATTTTCGATCCGGAAGCAGCCAGTTTGAGAGGTCGGTTTGCTCTCCGTCCTCCAGAACTTTGCTTTTGGGTCGTGGCTGTGACAGGTGCTTGCTGTAATGACTTAAACCATACTGTGCTATCTGTATAGGGTAGTAGTGACCTTTGCGCTCCCATTGTGTCGATATTGGAACACCTGAAATCATTACATCATTTATTGTTAGAACATATAAAGAGTTTTCTTGCTATATGTACGTTTTATGATATAAAAATATTATTTACAACATTGCTATACTGAAAACAATTGATTGAACAACTCTAATAAATCAAAATATCAACCATTTCCTACCTTCGATGCCACTGACACATTTAACCCTATTTCGGTCTTCCACACTGTACAGATCGAACGACATGAAGACTCCGCTGGGGGAGTATTTTGGCTGGGGGTCAGTGGGAAAATCATCCTGGTAACTGTGGTGAAATGAAAACCTCTCATATCCATCCGATGTCTCAAGAGAGCCATACACCTATAATTGATATAGTACAATTTGTATTTATCACCACGTGTACAATTTACTCATTTTAATGAGTACCTGATTTCACGTTCAAAACTTTTAGTAATGCGCATCATGTCATACCTCAAAATATTTCTGAATGAATGAAAATGGCATGTAAACTTCATTCCCCTCTTTTCTGCCTGTTATGGAGTAGTCCCCATTGATAATGCACTCCAGTTCCTCATATTTGAGTGGGTGAGTCCTTTTCACGTGGTTATAGGACTGGGCTATCCTGGGTTGAAAGCCCACAGAAGCATCAAACTCGCCGACGACATGTGATGAAACCTCTTCTCTAAAACGCCAAGACAGAAAGGCAAAATATTGTAGTCCACATTTGCTTAGATTTATAGCCATATTATTTTTATCCAGCTATGATGTAAAATTCATTAATCAACAAATGGATATAAACATCATTCAGAAAGACAATTTTTACATTTTGCTCGTTTAGTAGCATGTCGTTGTAAATGGCATGACTTTCAGCAAGAGTATTTGGGGTTTGGGTGGTTGGGGTTGAAATTGATTTACCTGTAAATTCGGTCCTCTTCCTTGATGAGATCACATTTTCCAATATTATAGACGGTTAGCAGGAGAGGGAAGGCGCCCACGCAGAGGATGAGGAGCTTCAGGTGGGTACGGTACATATGAACGGTAAGACCTGCAAGTGAGGATAAATCGCTCAACTAAACGATTTTCCATTCAGGACATCCGTAAGTTATACAGATACTAAATTAAATGAAGATATAATCATAAAAAATTCAAAAACTTTTAAAAAGTAGAAACATTTAAACAAATCTAATAAGATTTTTATTGCAGAACTTTCCTTTTTATACCATCTGTAAGTATCAAAAACCGGAGATAATATAATGCTATAAAATATATATGGTCTTTAAATTTGTCAAATATTATTAAAGCTGAGACATGCAAACAAATTAAGGGAGATAACGACTGCAGTACAGGCACCTGCCGACAGACCGCTGGAGCCGTACTGTAAATAGACTCGGCATTAAAGTGTAAAGTAAAAAATAATGAAGTCTCTGTACAGCTGATTTTGCGATCATCTGAAATAACATATACCTGTTTAAATTCACTGCTTTAAGTCATATTTCTACGCGATTTTGAAGTGCGCGTATACAATTGATAAATCTGTCGGTTTCCAGTATAACGTACAACTTCAAATCTCTATTGAGTATATTATTCAGTAAAGCTGAGTTCCGGAAAATATCATTCGCTCCGCTTTAGATGCATTTACGAAATTTCAATTAAATTCAATAAATAAATAAATACAAATAAGCCCAAAATAGATAACGATGAAAATAGAAGTGATTTCCCCATAAACAAAATTACTATATACAATGTACATGCACGGCGCTTTTACGAGGAGACTGATATATATTGTCCAGTGTCGAGAAGGCCATCATTAGCAACAAAATTAGAATAACATTTACCTCAAAGTCCGTGACATCAAAGCGAACCACCAGCGGCTACCTGCAGCAACGGGAGAGCGGTCAGTCTTTATCAATCATCTCACTCCGAACTGTTAAAAAATGTTACATTCAAATGAAGAAAATATTTCACTGTATATACTTTCTCTGAAAAAACAGTTCACTATAATTTCCATGCACAAATCTTGGAGAAGTGAAGATTTACTGAAAAGGCATATAATTCCTATGCTGATTTCTCCTTTAAAGTTTCTATGTGTGTGCACGCTTGTTAAAAATTTATCCCCATGCAGAGTAAACTACATACCTCGTGATATACGACACAAATGATAAAGAAAACTTAAAGCATGAAATTGGATGTAATTAGAGATAATTTTGTTGTCCCGTTTCGGAGGCAGCACGCGAGCACACTAATCACAAACTTTTCATGGATGAGTAATTTCCTAAATTTTCAACAAATAGAAATTATTTAAACAAATGGTAATCAAGTTCTTCGGTGGGTATCAAATTCATCGACAAAATATTTCTAACAATCATACATTATAGAAAGAAATCCGAGAAAGCATACTGGTGATGCGCGTTCTACCTGGCCGTTTAAACCCTCCACACCTTGTAGTCCTCTCTGATAGAAGTTAAAAGTCACGCTAAAAATGCGCCCAAACCACCAAAACAAGGGGCGTGGAAACAAACAGAGGCCAGATACTGATTTTAAAGGAAGCTGACTAAACGACAACTGCGGATATTTTCAGCTGTTAGATTGTGTATAAGTAACATGTTAACTTTCGTACCACTTTCAGATAAGGTTTGAACAAAGATAACGGTTTATTGAAAAACCGTCCAACACAATGAGCCAATAAGATATAACTTTATTGATACATTGGATATATTTAACGTCCCCTATTTGTACAAAACTCCTTGTAAATTTGTTTTGTAATGTTAAATAAAATTGTACTCACTTTAACTTAAATATAACATCCAATGCCAGGATAAAATATCAAGGATAAAACACACCAAGAAACAGATTCTCTTTGACACCTTTGCTAATATGCTGATCATATATAGAATCACATATTAGTGGAAAGTAAAAACTTCATGAATAACGTTAATCGTCTTCCTAATCCTTAGGTGTAGTAATCTTCTCTCAGTTACCCAGTCCGTTTATATAGCCCCCGAGCCACTGTCAAATGTGGATTTAAACACTATGTATAGCGAGTATGCTAATTGAAAAGTCCCAAAGTAACAGATTATCCTCTCAGATTTCCGTTCCTATCCGGTCCTCTCCTCTTTGTTATGTGGAGGGATGCGACTACAAAGACTGGGAACTTTAAAGCTTCTGATCGACAGAGACCTGAGATCCCCTGTAATCAGTTATCGGCTTTACAACTTCGACAACAATGTCTAGTTTTGTCTACTTCAATGATCTACCTGTCTTTATCTACGAAAATGAGGGCAGTTCTGATAATTGTTTAAATCTGTTGTGTCAGTGTTACTTATCAAAACATTTAAATCCATTTCGTCACTTTTCTTCTACCTTCATGCATACTGTGTTAAAGATTATGATGAATGGGTAAAATACCACACTCTCTAAAGATGGGGTTTTCTATTTACGCTTTCCGCCACATCCTTCTTTTCCCTTTTAGAACATATAATCCTTTTACAATGAAATTATTCCTAATGCCGACATTAATTGTTCTATTAGTAAATATTGTTGTAGGTGTATGCACAGACGGGTGCACTGGTGGCCAAACTTATCTGGAGTTTAGTTCTGACGGGCTGTAGAGTACTCTTCACATGTACAGAGCACGTGTGCATTTATCATACTTCGGACATCTGACCAATGTCACAGGTCCATCATCTATAGGTCTGTTTATACATAAAGTGTTATTTTCTTTATTTTAAATTTCGCTATTTTCCTAAGTTACTGACTTGGCGAAAAAAATATCCAAATAATACTAACATGTATATATATATAAAAAAAAAAAAACAAACAAAAAAACCCCCCAACATATACGGTCTTGGAATCGCATTCATCCCCTTGACTGACTTCATCAGAGAGTGAAATTGACATCAAATATCAATAATATTTTATGTATGCCGGCTATAACTCCCATACAGACTGCTATATGCATACAATTTTGATAATTAACAAAGATAATTTTTATATACGTTGTGCTAAAAGACAGATATTTCAAGAGGAGAAAACGTATAAAAGTCCTATCTCCTTTCCAGCGTCCCGTTAGCTTGTCTCCATAAATCGACAAATGACAACGAATAACTCTATAAATGTTAAAACAGACAAGTGACAGACTAAATGTTTGACATTCTTTTCATTAATTGTTCTACATTTATTGGACTACAATATATTTTAGAGATGTGAATGAACTATGTCAATATTTGCATAATGAATGAAGAAATAAGCATATGAGGTGACAAGGTTTAGAGTCATTATTACATCTGTATAAAAGGTATTCCTACGGCAAATAAAATCCGATTCAAAAGAAGAATTTCACTAACACTATTTATTCAATTTTTCATGAACACACAAATCTTTTGACATCTTCAGTCAGTCCTTTTAAATTCACAAATAATGGTTTTTATGAAACCGATGGCACGCTTGCATATGTACAAGTCACCATATAAAATAGGGGAAAAAACAATCTTCACCAGGCACCATGCTTAATACGTCACAGAGTGCAAATTTAGTTTTCATGTATGATTTTCTTCAATATAGTAATTATATAAACATAATTTGATAATCCGGAGTGACCGTGATAGGTATCTATCCCGAGCATTCCTAGACGATTTAATTCATATGTCTTATCTAAATAACCATTTCACGTATTCAAGCATTGTTCTGTTCTTTTTGTAGATTTCAAAACACGTTCAAATCGCATGTGTATACAAACTGTCCCACCTCGGACATTTTCCCTACAGGTGGATTTCAACACAAAAGTACTTTCTTGAAGATTTTTCTTATCAAAATATACTAAACAAACACCATCAATATTCGCCTGTTCTTGTTTCTGACAAGATACCTGCAGCATTAGATGAAAACCCGAGCTTTGGAGTGTAGAGGACGGATTTTTCACACATTTGTAGACAGGGCCACAAGAGTCACCACAACATCCAAATGTTGACCAAACAGAACTCTCATTTTAGGATAGTGTTTGTTTATTCTAGGTATCCAAAGGGTGGTTTTTTACATGCACAAGTTACACATTCACACTGGTTATAGGAGACTTATAAAATCATAAAGATCGTATGTATTATTCAAATGCAAGAAGTATTTAATGTAACGATAAACATCTAAATTTCTTCTTCTTTTTTTTTTTACTTTCGAATTATGTGTCCTTATAGTAGGAAGACTAGTGAATACCTATAGATAACCAGAGAGATACAAATGGTTCTTGTCCTTATAGTAAGAAGACTATTGAATATCAAAAAATAACCAGAGAGATACAAATGGTTCTTGTGCGTATTACTGAGTATCTAGATTGAGGTTTAAGATGAATAGCACTTGTAAGTGACAAGACTATCAACTATATAAACAATGCAGAAGATGATCGAACAAAGCACACCTGTTACTTTTGATAATATAAAGCACAGAGCAAATATATTTGTAACTTATCATTAACCAATTTGTAGATAATCTTCGATGTAAGTATTTTCATTATCTTAAGCACATTTTAGATTCGTATATATTAACCACAATCTCAATCCATCATGTTCTATAAACAGTTGCACACTCCATAATAGAATAAGACCAGTCTTGCTTCTGGTGGTTTAGAAATAGTTTCTATAAGAATTTTAATACGAATTTAAAACTAAGCCATAGTTTGACTTCACAATCCGTATAGAGTGTTCAATCTCATCCTATCAGACTGCCTTAACTTTAAAATCTCATATATAACAATGACTTTTGATACGAAAATTGCCTTACGCAACATTTATCAAAATATTATACAGATCGGGACTTTCTAATATTTACTACTTTTACATTGCTCCCAAAATAGATCAATGAATAAAGATGAAGAGCAATATGTATCTTGGTCAGGGTCATCCAAGAGCTTGGTTGTTTTCCTCTTTTAATTTTTTCTACTTTTTTGTTTTCGTTTTAGAATTCAAATCTGAGGTTTATAATACTGATGTATTGATTTTAGAGGAACATCCTAAATGGCAAATACCATGTCTCCCAACTAAGTACAATAGTCAGTTAGAAATCGTAAATTTCTGACATCATAATTATATTGTCACAACACTATAACAGACGAAGCGATACCTATTCGTGGACGATATATAGTTCATTATTCGGGAAAATAGACAATATTTATTGATTATAGAAACAAAGATACATCTACTTTTTACGGAGATGTGAAACTGTCTCGGTCCCATTCTAATTAGACAATTTAGATCATTGATGTTCAAAGGAGTAAACTAATTATCGACAAGGTGAGATTTAGAGGAGTCTCTAATGTGTCTGATGTGGGTAAGTAGCTTGGACAACATTTGGTATCAGATTATCTAGTTATTCTATTTACAAATAGGTTAGTATCCTTTTATCATGGTCCTGCTAATTGGTTGGAAAATTTGAACTACATGAAGAAAAACTGATAGACGGAAAGCGATGACCTGAATAGACTGAAAACCTGTAAATAAAAATGCATCGCATCTTCCACCAGCCAAATACGCGTGCATGAAAGCCCTACAAGACTAATACATATACCATAATTAGAATTTTCGAAGTGTATTAACAAAGAGAAGAATTTCCTGTTTATTTTCAGAAGTTAAGCCTTGTAATAAAAGTTTATTTATCAGCTTAAGCTTCTTGATAAACATCAAAGCATAATTCCTTTCTGACCTCTGTACGACAACTGATAGTGACAAAGCTATGATACGACATATATCAGTTGATAAGCCTAATCACGCAGTCGTTGGTTGTCCCTTTCTATTTCAATTAGACGGGTCTCAATACATTAACACCACAAAACGAGGTATTATATGGTATTATCAAGCTCATCGTGCATTGGTAAAGGTTAAGCTAATAATGTCCTACTAATTGAAATCACTGTGCTAGATACCATGTTCCCATAATCATCAAATATTTTAATGTATATCTAAAATATTCCCAATGCAATCACCGCAACACATTTCCCTTTTCATTCATATGCAAGTGAATTATTTATTCTTGTCGTCGCGTAATTTACTGTCACAAATTTCCATCATATTTCATGTAATCCCCCTTTCAAGAATGTACGACCTATATCATTAACTGAAAATAGACCTGAATGAAAAATTGTGTCAATGGCGAATTTTTAAATTTTGACGGGGGACAGCTGTAGAATTGTAAACTCTTTACCACCATACTTTTTTTCTAGTTTTTTTCTGACAATGCAATATCTATCTATGAAAGATGAATATAACAAGATAATAGAAGAGAATAGATTTATTTCTAATAGGGTACAGGGAAATATTGCAAACATAAGGAAAAGAAAACCAAAAGACAGCTGAAACTGGACAAAATTACATTGGACAAGAAGGAAGGAGTCACTGCACCTCATATTGCCATAGTTCAAGTAAACAGATGGAGCTGATCTTTAAGCTGATTATATTAAAATCTTTGCCGTACGTGAAAGCGACCTGCATGCGTTGATAAAATTTTATTATGTTGGTATTCAATACACTAGTTATACATGTATTTCAGATTTCATCTTGTTCCTTGGTCTTGTTTGCAGGAAAATGTGAAGGTGAACGGCGAATGAGAGATTCATTTAACAAATTATCAGTTTTCAGAGTGTTACCTTTGATATGTTTACATAATTCTACAAACTAACAACATAGATACGGTTTGTGGCCAATGGCCATTCATTATTATAATGTTAAAAAAATTCATGATTTAAAAACCCCGAAGACGTGATAATAGTAATCTTAAAGAGATTCCATCTATGGAAGAACTCTCCTTGGATGATGTACATGTTAGATATCATGGAAACAAACGAGTCTTGTTTTCGAAAGCAGTAGCTACAGTTGTGCTTCAAATACAATGGATCCCGTGGAGATCCGGGTTAGAATAGGTCCTCAGTACCCCTTGCTTGTGGCAAGAGGCAACTAAATGGGGCGGTCCTTCGGATGACACCGCAAAACCGAGGCCCCGTGTCACAGAAGGTGTGGCACGATAAAGATCCCTCCCTGCTCAATGACCATAAGCGTCGAGTATGAGCCTAAATTTTGCAGCCCTTCACCGGCAGTGGTGACGTTTCCATATGAGTGAGAGATTCTCGAGAGGGACGTTAAACAATATACAATTAATCAAATACAATGAAAATGCAGATGGTTACAAAATATTGATTAAGTTATTGCTAACGACAGCATGAAAGCGTGTATGGTATCATTGAAGATACTATAAGTGAGTGCTTCTCTCCTGATAATAATATCCTCATCTAATCAAATAAATGATTAGATTAAACAATATCCTGAACACACGGAAGTACAGAGATGTAGTTTTAAAGAAAATGTCGAGAATTCGAAACAGTTGTAAAACCGCATTTGATGTTTTCGTAAACTGAAAAGCAGATTCTTATCATAACACCATCTGAGAATCCAAAGATAAGTCTGATACATCTCACTTAGATTTAAGTATTTTGAAACAAATTAACGTTTAGACCGATACAGTTTCACTAATATTTCTCGAACGAAGAAGTCGCTATCTTGAATGATATATCTTTTAAAATACATCGCCCTTACCTACCTCCCAACTCTCGATAATTTTTCATGGAATTATAAAACTTGCACAAAATAAACGTGATGAACTTTTCATAATGATTTCAAAAATATCTCATTATCCTAAAACACACGCGTACATGTAACCCGAAGAAAGATCGAATGGCAATGTTATATAATTGTATGGGGAGGGGGCTATCTAAGTTAATTTGGATCCAATCCTATTGATAAATGTGTTTTTAAAATTCAAAAGAGATTACTGAAGAATGTGATATAATTTTTACAAATGTTCTCTCATGTAGTGGTATTGTATCTCGCAACTAACATTAGCAAATATCAAGAGCACTACCACACTTAATTACAAACTTAGCAGTAATTATCAGGCAGGCAGTCACAGTACTTACTAACAAAGAGAACTTACACTATACTGGTTCATTAGTTCATAGTATCTTATATGTAAAATTTGTCATCCACCAATTGTGCTGCAGTTTTAGGGATACTTTTAATCTATTGTTTTTTTGTTCGCTGATATACATGCAGATATATTTTTCCAACTAAAAAATCCCTGCAGTTTAATTATAAGCCCCCTTCCAGCTGTTTTTGTAATTTCGTCAAACATACACCCAGTACATTCAATGTTTACAGACAAAACAACACGACCACTTACCTGTAGGGGATTTGAGAGAGCCTTTACATTCCTTCAATCAGAATCAAATCAAAAACATCGCAGTGCTACACTGATACAGTATGATAAATTTAAATCATTCTCTTTGTTACATCAAGATATCGGCGTGTTGTTCCTTCCTCGAACACATTTCGACTGTGTACTATTAACGTCCTTCTTTGTATATATTTACTTTTTGTGTCGAGAGCAGGCCAGCCTATCGGGTCGCCCTCCGCACTTGGCCAAGCGTGGAAATCTCTATGGCAAGTTTCGTTAAATGATGACTCTCGCGTCTGAAGTTGAATGAATTAAGATACCTGAGAGGCTCAGTTAACAAATCATGTAATGACCACACATTCTTTGAAAGATGTGGAAGACATTACGGACCTATCATTTCATGATTGTATCTGAGGCACATTCAGGAAATTTAATTCATTCAATGAATCATGTACGCACACTCGGGGTAATGTTGGTTTATAAAGCAAAATATACCCGGTTTCTCTGTATTTAAATTTTCTTTATGCTATCAGAGAAGGCATCACAACTTGATTAAACAAAATACATATGAAATGAAAAGCTGTGTTGATGTATACTGAATTAGATATACATAAATGTTAAAAATTCAGTATTTGAATGGAACGGTTTCATTTCAAATAATTTTATAAAATAATTAAACTAGGGGGGTGGGGGGTTCCACTATTACATATCAGCTCAACGATAAGCAAATAACGTGGAAGATGAATGTACAACCCTGACACGGCACACAGATATGTGTGAGACATTCTTTTTTTTTTTTTTTATACCTTTCAACATAAAGAGGGTTTCACAAAATAATTATGCTGGACACATGTGACAGAACTCGTTCTTAGGTCCCTAGATTTACTACACATATATTTTGAGAATGGAAACTTTACACAGTTTCAAAGGATTAGTAACTACATATATGTCTACGGAACACTGCAAAGATGGCAACAAGTGTATTCATTGCAACCACTTTCTTTATTTATTACCCATTTAAAAAGTCCCCCAAAATTATTTCGGGCGTTAATGAGCAAGGTACTTCGCATCTTAGGGGGTAATTGTATTCCTAAGCAGATGCTACCTGGTCAGAAACGAGAGAGCCTGACTCACAGCTCGTGCCCCGTGACAACAGATCAAAGAAGAGAATTGTCAAGTCAGGACTGTTCAAGTTTACTAGGACCGTCAGCTTCAACAATAAACCACGCGACAGAAGCGGGAATGTCCATGGAGCGACCCAGCGGAAAAATTCCTGACATGTCATCCATGGGTCACAAAGTCAACAGGTCACAACTGTTATTCATTCTTAAAATAACAACAATGCAACATGTGAAATCAACATGGTGCAACAGATTTTGCGGGACAGATGAACTGGTCTATTTCAATACATTGAGGGCTGTTGTTCAGATAATGCACGTTAAGAAAATATGAAATGGACTTTTATAATATCTGATCATCCCGAACTAAATTTTTTCGATCATATTTCAGGTTTATGCATTAAAATCTCAATATACTGACAGAAGAATCTATTGTTGCGAAGACTGACACCATTTATGATCAATAATGTACATTGTATTCAGCTGTTAAATAAAGTTTTGTGTCTGTAACAGTAAACCAAACTAAATGCAATGGCTTCTTAAACGTTAGTCCATATAAATATTAAAATGGTGGCTAAATTTTCATGGATTACAAGTGTACACCTCGATTTACAAAAAAATGTACGACGACGTAACTTTTATTGAACAAGACACAAATACAATAAGTCTGCCGAAATAAAAACATCAATCAAAGAACGAAAATTGATTCCAAGGGTAAAAATAATAATTGCACATTTTGGTAAAACAGTTAATTTTAGTGGGACCAAAGTTTCGTTATCATCACAGAATGGACATTCTGCAAATTCGAATCCTCCTAGAAAAACTGCTATCTCAAGATTTAACTCCATAGAAATAACGCGTTTTTGATTATGAATTCAGCATCCTAAATCCTGGTTCCATTGTATATCTGGTTTCCGATTTTCTCGGATTTCTTATAGGTGCTAACTTGCTAAGAGAGGCTCCGTACTTTGTAAGCGTCTATCACTGTTGAATAATTACATGCTATTTTTTTTGTTCTTAAAACACGACAACTTCATCTTACCTGATTAGATATTACAAAAATCACTTTCACACCATTAAAGAAACTTGATCATGAGAAATATTTCGTTCCCACCTATTACACAAGCCGCATGTTTTTGTTTGTATTGGTCACGTAGACAAATGGGACTTTTTAAAGTCACGCTCAGTTTATAATATTTATCCGTTTTACATCATAAATTCAAAAAACTCATTGAACTCTTATACAAGACCTTCAACAAACGAACAACATTGTTTTTCTACTCTTCAACAAAGCCCTTCTTAAATATACAAGGTGATTAGATTTCAGAGTTTGTTATCTCCCCTGTGATCAATACACTGTTTGCAGTTTAATATGCACAACAATGGTAATAATACACGAAGGTTGGACCTCACCCACCAGTGAAACATGACATCCTGAGGAGGACAAATGATTCGGTCAAATGACGTACCTCTCATGTAAAGCTACAAAAAATTCATTTTAAAGATTATCAAATGAAGTTTGAATTTCGAATACTTCAATAAGTTTTCACAGTTTCAGCCATAGGATGGGTACGATTATGTTGTTTAATGTGGAATAATTCGTCTTTTCCTGTCAGATTCTTGCATATCATGTTTCCTTGACAAAGATAGGAATATTTAAGACAACATAGCTTTCATACGTCTGTAGGTTCATGGAGACATCTTGATGTCACAATGAAAATTGAAATCTTACGAATAAAAAGTCCTTGTGAAGCCAAAAGAATTATATATAATGCATCATATAAATCATTTTGATAAAAAAAAAAAAAAAAACCATCAGAAAAAATGGAAAAGAAAACACCTTTTGCGAAACCAAGTTCTATTCTGGGACTCGTTGATTTAGTTATCTTTCGAGAATAGGACAGCCCAAGATGATCTATTTTGACAATTTGCTTTCCTTAATATGGTCAAGAAATATCACGTTAGAAATGGCAAATACATTAATTTAGTCGGAAGATATAGTCATGATTTATTAAGCCATGGAAATATGATTATTGGAACTACATGGTTAAATGGCAATTAAATGTGAAAGTGGAAAAATCGTAATACTACATCTGCAAATTGTAAGGTAGAGAGGTTTCTGGTAATTTCAAATACTGAATAAATTATTCCATTCGATAATCTATCTATTTCTTTGATAAAACATGGGTTCTCTCTCTTAAATATGTTAACTCAATACCCTAGTGGTTAAGGTGTTCGCTTCGCAGTCGAGAGGCCCGCCCGGGTACGATCCCGGCACCAAGTCAAATTTGAAACATTTTACGGTAGGTAGTGGCTGTTTCTTCGATGTATTCCTCCGGAAAAACAGGCCAGAGTTAGACTTTGAATTTCTCCTGAGAAGAACCCGCGAGCCCATCTTTCCCCCTTGGAAAAAGTATCCCAGTATAGAATTTACCCCGATTGACAGCATGCTTCTCACTTTTTCTAGTTCTAGCTATCTATCCGTTTCCAGTTTTGTTACTACAGAATTTACAAAACAATTTCAATTGAAGACATGAAATCTTACTTGTATATTAGAATTCATTCTATACCATTAGGTCTTTGTCGTTATAAAAACTGGGTGCCACCAGATAACTGAAAAATTGTTGAGTGTGGCGGAAAACAGCAAAAAACCAACCACAACCACCCCCAAAAAAACCAACCAGTTTTATTTCATATATCAATAAAGTTGAGAGTAAACGGATACATTATAGGCTTTAGTGCACTTTTTCATGCTCGTCCCGTGGGGATCCGGATTGACTGGGTCATGATGACTACCACATCAGGCAGGAACAATGGTATACAGTGGACACTCCTGACGCAACTCGACGATCTCGACTTTGCCGATGACCTGGCTCTCTTTTAACACAACCACAGTCAGATGCAGGACAAAACAACTCACCTTGTAACAACATCAGCAGGAACGGGACTCAAGATCAATTTGAAGAAAACAGAATTGATGAAGATCAACACCACTGTCCAATTACCAGTCACAGTTGGTAGTGAGCCCATCAGAGAAGTTGAGTCTTTCATCTACCTGGGGAGTGTGATGGACAGACAGGGTGGCACAGACCGCGACATCAAGTCAAGAATCGGCAAGGCACGAGCAGCGTTTACCATGCTATAGACCATCTGGGCCTCAAAGAACATCCGCATTACTACCAAACTGCGGATCCTCAACTCTAATGTTAAGTCCGTCTTACTGTATGGAGCAGAGACCTGGAGAACGATCAAAACAATCCTGCAGAAAATCCAGACATTTTACAACACCTGTCTCAGGCGCACCTTCAACATCCTATGGCCTGAAAAGATCACAAATGAAGAACTATGGAAGTGAACAGGACAGGAACCATTAGACATGCAAATTAGACGGAGGAAGTGGGGCTAGAATGGACAAACCCTAAGGAAGCCATCTTCCAGCAACACACGCCAGACCCTGACCTGGAACCCACAGGGCAAGAGAAAGAGGGGCCGTCCAAGAAACACCTGGAGGCGTGACTCGGAGGCGGAATTGAAGGCGCAGGACATGACCTATCTAGACGCAGCAAAAGCAGCCCAGAATCGTGTTCGTTGGAGGACTGTCGTCGATGGCCTATGTTCCTCATGGAACGACAGACCTAAGTAAGTAAGTAAGTGGGGATCCAGGTTAGAATAGGTCCTCAGTACCCCTTGCTTGTCGTAAGAGGCGACTGAATGGGGGCGATCCTTCGGATGAAACCGAGGTCCCGTGTCACAGCAGGTGTGGCACGATAAGGATCCCTCCCTGCTCAAAAGCCGTAAGCACCGAGCATATGCCTAAATTTTGCAGCCCTTCACCGGCAATGGTGACGTCTCCATATGAGTGAAATATTCTCGAGAGGGACGTTAAACAATATAAAATCAATCAATCATTACAGTATTTTCAGAACTAACCGTTACTCCATTTAAATCGACTTATAACAAACATATTCTATATTCACTACACATATTACTAACAATATTTAAAGACAGTCGGTGCAACGTGGGTACTCCATATTTTCGCAAATAAACGCGTAACATTCGCGTTATAACGTGGAACTTTTGCAAATAAAAGCGTTATGACGCGAATTTTTCGCATGCTGATTTAGACTATGAGAATTCCGTTTACCTGTTCAAAATAGAGGGCTCACGGCGGGTGTGACCCGTCGATGGGGGATGCTTGTTCCTCCTGGGCACCTGATCTCACCTCTGGTATATCCAGGGGTCCGTGTTGGCCCAACTCTCTATTTTGTATTCCTTATAGGAGTTAAGAGATTGATCACAGTTCGTTATCTTCACCTCTCTTAATGCCGAGCGTTTGGCGAAGGAGCAACCAGTATCTATTTTAACGCCTTAGGTTTAATGTGGCCATAGCACGAGCGGAGCTCGAACTCACGACCTCCCGGTTACGAAGTGAACGTTCTACCACTAACCTACAGCGACCGGTTTCAGTATAAATGAAGATTTCGGTTTAAATAATTTGGAAACTAGAGAGGGATTCTAACCTATTGCCTTTTTTTCGTCGGGGGGGGGGGGGGGGGGGACTATTTAGTGTATTTGTTCATGGGAAAAATAATATACTGAGGTGCTTTCCCCCCAGGAGAGGGAGAGTTTAACCTGGGCCTGTTTTCCCGGGGTAAATTTTATACGGGGGAGTCTATGCTGCAACACCGACACTAGAAGTTGACACGATAAAGAACCCTCACTGCTACGGCCCTGCGCACTATACATAGGTCAAATGTAGCCCATGACGTCTCTATATGAGTGAAAAATTCTTGATTGTGGCATAAAACAACATACAATTAAACAAACCTACACACAAATACTCAACGTACAACGAGGAAAGAATCGGTAATTTAAAACGGTCAATTACTAGTACTTGATTCATTAAAAATAAAGAGACGTATATTCCTTTCAGTAACTTAGTACAGTTAGATATCGTGTATAATCAACATTTGCTAAACGAATACCTAAATATTTAATGAAATCCGAAAACGTTTACCAATATTGATTATGCAAGGTGGTTAGAAAGTCTAGAAGAAGCTTTGACATTTTTACGATAGCTTTCCTATATTCTAAGATTATGGTGCATCAAAATCGATTTGTGCCAAAGCCCTTTCTTGCATAGATCTAATTATGAATTAAATCGGGTGGAATTCGTGCAGTATTAGCAAGGAGAATCTCCTGAAGATAAGAATTACAAGATCTCACGACATGCGGTGAACATAGCAGAGGTATATAATTCTTTACATTTTTAGCCACCGGAGGGTTGATCTTGCGGGAACCAGGAAGTGAGATATTTAAGGAAACTCTAGTATTCAAGGATATTTTCTGACGTTGCTAATGATTGTTTTTGAATAATTAGAATTATAGAATTAGAAGTAATGTGTAGGCTGGAAGTTTGCTGAATAAATACAGTTATAAGATAATTCCATCTTCTTTGCCACTGCATGTTCGAATTCATCCTCGCGAAGATGGTTCAAATTATATTGTGTCTTTTCTTTGATACATTTGGTTGCACCAGGTCTCTGTTATTATGCAAACCTATCTTGAAAATAATACTTACTCTGCATTATTAAGGCAATTCATTTTCATGAATCTGCAATGGTCTCTCTCTGTATGACAGAAAAGCTCTCTGCAACTCCGTGTACACGGCAACACTGTAATGTTGAAATAAGCTGCATCACAGTAGTCCAAATATTCACTGATTTATTGAATAATGAGAACTTTACATAGTGCAAATTCCTTAAGAATTCAAATTCGTTTAGAAATGATGTATAGGTACAAAACTCTGCATTCATTAAAGACCAACTTTTAAAGTAAAAATGGATTTCAGGTTTACAAGTCTGCATGGCATTATCAACCCAAGAATTGGTTTCGATAAGGGCTGGTAATGCAAGACCATAAGTGTTTTGCACTGTACTCCTAAATGTTCGTAATGTGAAAGGTTTTGTGAAAATCAATAGATCTCAACTATAGGTATTTATCTTCTGTTTGACTGGGTCCTTTTCGAAAGATACCACGTCCATGGTCGAGATATTCTAGATATATGTGTTTGCAAAATCATCAAAATTAATTCTGTATATGTTACATAATTTACTTTCATTTTCTGGTTTTCACTTAGAAGCATGTTGATGATTGATAACACTTATCTTTGTAATGCTTTTTAGAAACTTCAAACAGGTACATACTTGCAATATTTGAACAAAAAAAAGTTTTATATGTCGATAGTGTAAATTTAAAGGATGCCTCCCAGAGTGTGCATATCTGCATGGCTATCCTCAATTGTCATCCAAAGTGTTAGCCTAAATATATATAAAATCCAAATTTTGTTTGCATTTTACTATGCAAAACATTTGTTCGTGTTGCGTCTACATTTTATTCGTCACTACATTTTGTTGTCACAGAAGAGTTTCCCCTACTATATAGTATAAGCAAGGTAGGGTTAAACAACTCGACTGGAAAATCGTCTTTGATTTCTGAATAGACTGAGCTGTATGATTGTCGAAACCATATATACATAGTTTGAATGATATTAAATGTATTCAAACGACGGGGCATAAGTTATGATTTATGTAGCTTGATACCTTTCACGTTTGAGAATGATAACCATCGGGGACACCAAATGGGTGTTCACGGATCGGCGAGGCGACACTCGGCAGTAATCCATTTTAATACAAAACAATTGTTAAAATGGTGGCCTGAAATGACCCGCATAAGATTGCTATCACGTGGGGTAGTCTTTCAGCTAAGTGTTTCTCATTTTTCAACGTTAATAACTTTCTCGATCATTTGTGATTGTATGTATATTTTCAGTTCTTAAATTTTTCTTTTGAGTTACTTTACAGACTACAATTACCTCTTCACACACGAAATGCAATCGGAATTAAATCTGAAATTCTATCACTTCTACTTAAAGTAATACCCTGCATGTCTCCATTTCTCCGACAATTTTTTCCATCCAAAGAATTACTTCATTTAATGATTTACTAACTATCTTCAAAATGATGATTGCTTGCTTTTGGTAAAAAAAAAATCAAGATTGTTAACCGGGTAGCCTGGAGAGCAGAGCTCTTAACATTGTCAAGAACCATTGCCCACCGTTTTAATTACTACATATATGAATTTAATTACATGTACCAAGCAATGTTTACGTATTTTACACATCATGCTGTACCATCAGGAAGAGACCCCATGGCACACACTAGATTTCAAGATGTCTCCAGATCTCAAGTAAATATTGAATGACCGCTTATACCTGTTTGAAAAAGCATGTTGAACCAATGTACAAACACACTGCCACGTGCCAAGCCTTGTAAAGGATTTACTGTACATACAAACGCTTTTTAAAATTGATCTTTAATTGAACGAGAATGGCAAAGAACAGCAATTTTCTAACGTATCACTTCTATGCAATACCATAGAAAATACTGTAATCTCAATTTCGCATCTGACTAAAAAAATCCAGATTTGTTAGTTTTCATAAAATATAATGACATTTATCATCATAGTAACTTATCGGTGACAATAACCACAGACCTATGGGTTCTATCCTTGTATATGGAATGCAAACACAGCGAAAAGGACCTGAGAAACAATGAGCAGTCTGTGACATGAGTGATATATCTATATACGCTATGTAGCACGTACGTATTCAGCGTAGATATAGCTTGAAATTACAAACCAACTGAGCAATACCATTACAAAAGAGCTTCAAAATTCATAATTTTATGGATTGAAGTGCAGTAGATTAACTGGTATCTATGAATATCAAAGTATTTCCTGTTCATTCATAAAAATATGACTTTACATATTCCATTACATTCTTCCAAATTATTAATTACTACAGATAGACTTACATTCAATCAACATTATGACTCCGCAAAAACATTCTCCATGTTAAAAGAGTCTCTCGATCGATCGATCGAGCATGCGTAAGACAGTCAAAGAGGTACATCTTATAGGAATATTTGACCCTCGAGGTGACCAAGGGAAAGAGCAGCCCCACGGACAGGCAAAAAAAGTAATGCAAATGAAACAGAAGCGTGGTCCAAAGAGTATTTTGAAGAGAGGAAAAAACAATTCGCACACACGTAACTGTAACGGAGCGAGCGGTTTCGGAGGGGTTTCATTCCAAAAGTAAAGGGACCAAAGCAAGGCAAACACCACATGTAATGATTGATTGATTGAATATCGTTTAACGTCCCGCTCGAGAATATTTCACTCATATGGAAACGTCACCATTGCCGGTGAAGGGCTGCAAAATTTAGACCTATGCTCGGCGCTTAAGGCATTTGAGCAGGGAGGTATCTTTATCGTGCCACACCTGCTGTGACACGGGACCTCGGTTTTTGCGGTCTCATCCGAAGGACCGCCCCATTTAGTCACCTCTTACGAGAAGCAAGGGGGTACTGAGGACCTATCCTAACCCGGATCCCCAAGACACCCACATGTAATGTAAAATGAATTTCTAGGAACTGACCAAGATATGACTATTTTTCAATGGATACATGATCATACGACGCCTGATAAGAGGGCTACAAAGCATGCATTCAAAGCTAACGGTATAGATATTTAGATGAAACCCACCAAAATATATATTCCTAGTCTGCATCTTAGCAAGCCAAGGATGACGACCCACAGCATTACATCATTGACTAGCAAAGTTGATTAGTCAGATGTACCAACTGCATTCATAAAATTCAAGACACGTGTCTCTTCTCAATGGCTGAAACAACCTTACATTTTTTACATAACGATGATACACACCTCAGCGTGAAAATTAGCCATCTATTCTGAGGCTCTGTCCATCGCATTCCTACCCATTAAAACGCAACATGTATCTCTGCACAGAAGTTGCCGAAATAAATCTGTCGATCTTAGTTTCAGAATTCCTTTCCTAAGCGATGAATATTACTATTAGCGCGTGTGCATTCTTTAGCTTTCTCTTCAGACAAAGGTTTCGTCTTCTGTGGCCGTCTGTTGTGAATATTTTTCAATTACCGATGCTCTCACCTGACCAAGGGTGAAATCGGGTAAACTTGTGGCGGACATAAACGTCAAAAATTACAAAATAAATCACAATTTCAAAAATTTTGAATAGCAATGCTTGAACCTTGAAGTTGATGCTTCGCTGAAATCCTCTTGTTAAATTTTGTAAGCACTCGGTAAACCCGTAAAATGTTATTTCTAGTACCGAAGTTATCGCGAATTATGCTACTGCTGATTATAAATTATGGTGTTAACAATGCAAATCTTTTTCAGCTTCATGCACACACTGGTTTCCTAACCATATAATTCAATGGATTATTTCCAAAGCTATTTATCTGAAATATTGTTTGCAAATATGCATATTGCAAACAATAGGAGACAGTTGTTCGTTTTGTGTCATTTGGATGTCTATTGCACTTGATGCATTGATTGTGCCAATCAGCATTATGACACAAATAACATGTGTCAAAGTCCAAAGTTGTTGACATGTGGTTTTGAAATGCGGGATTTCATCATCACCGGAGGGTTTTAAAGTAAATATTATCAAGTAAGAATGATACTTGCGTGAAAGGAGTTTAATTAAACATTGTCCTCTTTCTCTGTACTTAATCATCATTTTTTCTGGTTGATAAACGGTTTTGACGAAATATGTAGACCTTTTCCCTTCCTATTTTTTTTTGTTAGCATGTCTGTATAGAAAATCAAATTGACACAATTACAATATTATGAACACGTTCATGGTCAATAATCATTAGCGACAATTTCGTTTTGTATCGCTGTACAAGGCCGGTATGCTATAACGTCATTCAGTGTTGTAAAGTTATCTATAAATGCTGCTACATGTATTTGAATGTCATCGAAATTCATACCTATACCAAAGCCTATTAGTCTAGAATAAGAAATTACCATTGATTATTCGTAATTGCGAATAATGCTGATCCCACAATTAAATAAAACGAGTGAATTGCTAGGTCGTCAATTCGTTGTCTCCTTATAAGGTTATGCAATTCAATCGTGCTCATGTTTCTCTTTGTATTGTAATTTTAGTCGTATTGATAGAAAGGCTACGACGAAATCGACTACGGGCAATAATCAAATAATACTCATATCGACTGAAATTGTCATTCAGATGCATAGTTAGTCAGCAAGTACACGCGCGCACATGCACAGTTATTAGATCCCTGCTTCACAGTTTGACCCAAAGAGATTTCAGCTTTATTTACTCACATTATGGAGGATGTACATACCATACCTTGCCACCTTCAATCGATAATATTGCAATTAATATATGTATTGAAAGTAAAAAAGAAAATGTGAATTTTCCGTTTAGAGTATAATGAAATGAAACATGATAATATAGAAAGTGTTTCTGATCCCTTACACCCATAAATTCATGTACATACGACAATTTAGACGTAGTTTTGTACTTGGAGTTTGTATTTAGACGCACAGCTCTTATCCTTAAACGAATTTGACTCCACTTTTTTGGCACGCTGTTTTTGGCTATAATAGTTCTAAAACTTCATTGTTATTTCGGATTTCAAACATTTCGGTTGAGCATCACTGAAGAGACATTATTTGTCGAAATGCGCATCTGTGGTGCATCAAAATTGGTACCGTATAAGTTTTACATAATGAAATGGGGGGGGGGGGGGGGGGTGCTTCATGTTCCTATCAATGAAACTGCACGCCTCCCCCTCACCACTGAGAGACAGAGAAAAAAAAATAATAGTACACACTAAATAATTTACACATTTTCTATGAACTTGTACATCATGCACATTGATCGTGAATCTTTGCATCTGTTTCCTATATGTATTGCAAAGGAATTTTTTTCCCATCTACGTTATTTCTGTGTGTTTGCTAAGTGCGATTCATATGTATGCATTTGAATGGGAAAATATTTTCACCATCTATGGCAATGAGTGTTACTTTAAAAACAAGAGACCTGTGGGCTAAATCGCTCACCCGATCAAAACAAGAGATCTATGGGCTAAATCGCTCACCCGATCAATTACATTTCCCTGTGAACCGTAAAAATATACTTTAAAACTTCTGTTGTGATCATGGGAATCGAGTCATGTCAATATAATAACTTGAATGTACACTATATCAGAATTCTTGCATATCAGTTCAACATATTGTTCAGTTATGGTTCGTTTTCAATCAATTTCTCTGTACTAAAACTGACACATCTGTTGTGGGCCCGGCGTAGCCAAGGGGGTCGTGTTGTGGACAGCCTAGAAATCTACCCTATACGGGGATGTTTTGATTATTATTTTTTTTTACAACTTGAGAAGAATATTTCTAATATTTTTTTTTAATTATACATTCCTATGTATAACTCTGAACCACAAATGATTATCATTATTACTGGTTTAAAAAAATAATAATATGCAAAGCACCCGATATAATTGTAAAAACTCACAGGCGCTTTACATACTGGATTATGATTAACCGTTATTGTGGCCCCGCACCGGGCCAAGGGCTCGTGGTATATTCGCTATGTAAGGAATCTTTCATACCAATTTAGGATTCTCTGGAACTGTGGTATTTTAAAAGAAGACTTTTAAACACACCATCATATATTTCAGATTGAAAAGAGACATTATCGTTCCATGGAATACCCTTGAATCCCTCAACCTAAGGATGCTTTGTGGCAACGTTTAGTTAACATCAAAATTATTGAAAAGATCCAAATGTAAATTGCTTACACTAGACAAACAGACAGATAGATAGACAGACAGACGGACATACGATATAGATTGAGCAGAAAACTCACGTTAGCCCTTGGTTCAGATGAGCTAATAATCGAAAGGATTATAGAATACTTTCCGTGGTTATCATTTTTAAAAATCTGATACGTGGTGTCAAATATGATACGGAAATAAATGGCTCATTTGTTTTCCTTTATTAGCTGCTTATTTAAAGTTTTTACAATTCACACGAGAATCGTATATCCTCTATAAAAATGGTTCAAGTATAATTTCAGTGCAGGTGAATCAGAGTAAAAGTTCTTTATATTCGTTTTTATTATCCCAGTGATATCAAAATCGAAAGATTTATGGACACTGGAGACCCTATAAAATAAAACTAACATAAGACACCTTTATGATTTTTATTATAAGGAATCTGTTATTACTATGTCATCCACAGCACAAGTAAAAAACAAATTCCTGAAACCATGAATTATTCATATAGGAGGTTTCTTCAAAACACTTAACAAATTGCAGTTCTAGTCGTAAAACTTTTCTACACCCATGAAAGTTTTTTTTTAGTATGATAAATTTCAAATTAAATATACCTTGAAATTCCTCTCAAAATGTATTTCATGAAAGTAGAGGTTTTTGCACGTCTGATGCCTTGCACAACACTACTAGTACTTACGAATTCTTTATTGATTTATTTACCATACTGATTGTGTGTGGTATGTGTAATTTGATCCCCAAAAAATTCTTTTCAATTTTTAAAATTCATTTGTTATGAAGAGTACTATATGATATACTGTTACAAGAGACCCATTAGCCACAACGCTCACCAGAGTCACCTTGACCCTTTTGTTCCTCAGAAGATTTTTAAAAATGTCTTTACACTTAGATTTTAAAGACAACACTTTCATAATCATGTAAAATTTGATCCCTTATTTTAGACCAATCATAATTTCAGGGTCCACGAAAAATGGAGTTCAGAAGGTTTGCATATTGATGTGATGAAGTGTGGCCCTCCTACACCTGAAAATACTTTTTTCAACCTATATGCATTCTCATGTAAAACTCTAATTCTCTATTTAAGCCAACCATAGTCAAACCATTGGAATGTTAGTATATTTATATATTTAATCAATGGTTCTTCAGTGATGAGGAAATTTTCAAAGATTATATATATATCACCAGGTAAAACTCTGATTCCCTATTGGGGCATCTTACCCACCTTCCCCGGGTCAGAATTTGAAGAAAATGGAATCTGCAATACCTTAGGATCCTTGCATATCAATGATAACAATATATGGCCTCTATAAAAAACCAATTCTCATATACAGGTATTGCTGTGTGAAAACTTGATTCCATATGGTGGCCCCGCCCCATTTTTGGAATAAACTGAAATCTGCATTACCCAAGAATGCTTATACATTAATAATGACTAATTATGACCCTGTTGTTATTAAGAGGAAGATTTTTAAAGATTCTTATCGGTCGAGGTAACTCAGTGGTATCTAGAGCGTTCACTCCGCAACCGGAAGGTCGTGAGTTCGAGAACCGCTCGCACCATGACCGCGTCAAACCTAAGATTCGGCAAACGCTCGTCATTTAGAAGCGAGAATCACGGGTCTTTCGGATATGACCGTGTCGCGACAGGCCTTGGTACGTTAAAGAACCTTCACTGCTACGGCCTTGAGCGCTAGGCATAGGTCTGAATTTGTGGTACTTCACCTATAGCTGGTAACGAACGTAAGGCAAACAACCTACATACCCTCACGTAAAACTTCCATCCCATAAGGTAACCCTAACCATCCCATAAGGTAGCCCTAACCATCCCATAAGGTAACCCTAACCATCCCATAAGGTAACCCTAACCATCCCATAAGGTAGCCCTAACCATCCCTGGGGGCAATGGTTTGAACAGATTTAAACATACACTAGCTGTTGTTGCGTGTATATTAATATCAATAACCAATAAAGTAACCATGGCTCTGTTTTTTTCTTGAGAGGTTTTATTCTTGAGAAGATTTCACTAGATTCCCCCACATATCCACATGTAAAACTTTAATCTCCTATTTTGGCCCCATCTTATTCACTGGAGGGAATGATTTGAATGAAAGGTGTAGATAAGGAACAGTGATCAAACTCATAACTCCTACATTGTATAAGGAATACAACATATAGAGTTGGGCAAACATGGACCCTGGATATACCAGAAGTGGAATCAGGTGCCTAGGAGGAGTAAGCATTGAACTTCCCTGTCGACCGGTAACACCCACCGTGAACCCTATATCTTGATCAGGTAAACGGATCAATCCATAGTGAAATCAGTGTGCCAGAAACGGCCTAACAGTTGGTTTGAAACACATCAGACAGCATTTGATCCAATGATAGGTTGTATTGGCAAGATCATTATAACGACCATAGATTTGCAAAATGCTGACTTCGAACGAGATTTTTGAAACCGCTGTGACATCAACGTGTTTTGTCAGTAGCCTGCCTCGATTTAAAAACTGATCATACGCAAAACAAGCTCTTGCTTATCGAATCATTTGAGAGATATAAACATCATAGACAGGTGAAAATGGAATATTGTTACATAATTATGGGAAGTTGACGATGGAGAAGCTGAAATCATCCCGTTTGTCATAAAGTTGAGTTGTTTGAATCTCCTATCAAGGGGCATGGACACGATTTGAGCTGAAAGTTTTCAAATTTTATTTTTCCATTTTTATTGTTTGCAATGATTAACTAAAGTATATCTAATGGTCGACCAAACTTTGAATATCTGTTGTTGAGTTACAAGTGAGATATAGCACTCAATTCTTTGTTTATATGTAAACAAGGCCCGTTCCATCTTTTTGTTTACATATAGATTTCCTAATAAAAAATAGCATGTTTAAAACAAAATGAGAAGTGCCAAACACTAGCAACTATTTACTAGTGTTTAGAAGTAACCTGTAAATTGAAAATAGCTGCTTTAAATGAAACTTTTACTAGTGTATGTATGTATATATATATATATATATATATATATATATATATATATATATATATACGCAATACAAAATAGGGAGTTGGGCAAACACGGATTCCTGGACACACCAGAGGTTGGATCAGGTGCTTAGGAGTAGTAAGCATCCCCTGTCGACCGATCATACACGCCATGAGCCCTATATCTTGATCAGGTAAACGGAGTTATTCGTAGTCAAAATCAGTGTGTCAAGAACTGCCTATTAACAATCCGTATGAAACACGTCACATAGTACTGACCCAATGATAGGTTGTATTGGTTGGTATTAGATGAAACCAGAATTAAATAATATTGCATAAATGTGTGATTGAATTGTTGCATACATGAATTGAATGAAAGTTATCTTTAATTCAAATGAATTTAACAATTTTTGAATAACTGTGCATCAGTCATGTTATATTGATTGATATCATATACAGTAAATAAAACTTGATTATTAGGAAGTCACTCCAAATTAAATGTTCCTTACAGGGGAAGGCAACCTAAAAAAAAAAACAACTTGATAAATGGAACGATTAATTATATGATAAAAATTTATCATACTGTTCTGTTGATATACAGTCTAGATAAGCTTCAGTACTAATTTGAACACATTCAAAATTGAAATTCCCGCCATATATAGAGGCTGCCATGATGAAGAATTCTATTGTATTCAAGACCACAAAAATAAATAATTTTGAGGTCACACCGTCTGTTCCGGTTTTGATGAGATTCTAAGATCATCAAAGATGTCCATGTGGTAGATTTTACGAATAAATAGGATGATGCCTCCCTGTCAAGCTTTTAATTGCACTAATGCGAAGGGGAGAAGTGAAAAAAGTTATTTTTGAAATTCTTGACCCAACCAAGTCATCTGAAAAGAAAATGTAAACTGTGGATCCATCATTTGCGTGATGACAAGTTGAGGTTCGAGACATTTATATGAAGAAATGTGTACTGTCTGCCTGGTCTGCGACTCGACTGAACGTCTTCTTTTCTCAATTTCTTCTTGTGCTGCTGATGAAATAAACCGGAACCGACGCTGTGACGTCATAAATTAAACTTCAATGGTCGCTCTCTTAGCGGCGGGTAATTTAAAATATATGACTGCTAAATATTGATTTAATCGTTGTTAAAAATGTCATTTACGATATAAGTAAGTAATACTTTATTCATAAAAGCAAAAATTACGAATTGAAGAAACGAACAGGCATATTCTATTTATTAAAGAATTAATAAATTTATTTATTCTGTAGTATTTAAATCAAGCATCGATAAACAACGGATTTACTTCATATCGTATTATCTTAAGTTGTCATTAAAAAAACCCCGAGAAAATTAGTTTAGATCCGCCAAAGGGTGTCCCGCCACTTTACTCTCATTTTTGCTATTTCAGAGTAGTTTATTGAAAACAAAAGTAGGTTTTTCATTAATTTTATGACATTTACCAATCAAGTAAGATTCTATTATAACTTACGGACTTCACCGTACATATGAAACAATATTAAAGGTGCAAACAGAAACTCTGGAGCAAGCGTTTCGGATTTTATTGGCAAAATTTGTTACTTCATAGTATAAATTATCATTTACAGGTCTTTGAAAAAGAAAATGCACTACATGATCAGACTCTTGATTAGGACAGCAAAGTAATATCAACTATAAACGTTCTGATGATATTTAATCGCTTACAACACGAACACATACGTACGTAGTGCTTTTGGATATGTAAATTTTATTCAAAAGGATAGAAATTACGATAAATTTGAACTGTGTCAATCAAAGCGTACTGATCTTTATGCCTGTCATATTGAATTATAGTAAAATAAAGTAACTTTGTTAAAAATTCCCATATATCCTGTCAATAACTGGAGTGTGTCTCAAGGATCGCCGTTCCAAATGCGGGAATAGATCTGTGAGGTGGGAAAACATTTGAATTCAACGTTGAGAGATGGTCGGTTCATGTTTTAGAAATGTCTTGCAACTTGCTCTTTTTAATAGAATGCTATTATCCTCTGCTTTATGTTATAGTTGTAAATTGAGGGTGTGTACCATTTTCCGATTATACCAAAGCTTTAATATATAAAAAGATAAGAATTTTAGCATGTTCGTGCCAAGCGTTTAATGCCCAAGTGTTTAATGATCATAAGATTTTTTTTAAAACTTTTACTTTCATTTTCTAATTGATTAGGACTCTTAATGTCGACATGAATATTTGCTGGCTTTCATCATTATTTGTGAGTATTTCTTTATTGGCAAATTTTCAATATGTGCATTTTGTGTTTAAAGTTATCAAAGCTATTTAAGGTTAAAAAGGGGTCTAAAATTGTTTGAAGGTTAAAAAATGAGCAATTAGACTGTTCGATTGTCGTTTAAATCACACATACACATTTCATTTTTACTTTTTTACTACGGGGATCCGGGTTAGGATGGGTCCTCAGTACGCCTTGCTTGTAAGAGGCGATTAAGTAGGATGGTCCTTCGGATGATACCGCAGAAACCGAGGTATAACAACAGATGTGGCACGATAAAGATCCCTCCCTGCTCAATGGTCATAAGCGCCGAGCATTGGCCTAAATTTTGCAGCCCTTCACCGACGGTGGTGACGTCTCCATATGAGTGAAATATTCTCGAAAGGGACGTTATACAATATTCAATCAATCAATCTTTATCAAACATACATGTACTTATACCCATCACTTTGTCTAGAAATGCTGGAGATTGACTTTGTCCATGATATCTGAGATATAATGTTATATAAGACAAAAGAGTAACAAGTAATGGCTATCACGTCACAGTTATATAAAAACATCGCTACTACATAGTAAGTAAATGTGTAGATTTAATCTGTCAGTAATGGGTACGGAAAGAACGTCACCTGTAAAGGGGCCCATGGAAACAAGGGAAGCAACGTAAGACGTTTTATCCCAGTTCGTTTTCTGGTCTGTTTCATTAATGTGATTATTCTGACGTAATTCTCGTCCGTTTCATCCATGTGATTATTGTGACGTAATCCTCGTCCGTTTCATCCATGTGATTATTGTGATATAATTCTCGTCCGTTTCATTAATGTGATTATTGTGACGTAATTCTCGTCTGTTTCATTAATGTGATTATTGTGACGTAATTCTCGTCCGTTTCATTAATTTCATTATTGTGACGTAATTCAGATTTCGACACTAATAAATACACTGTAATGGGAATTGAATCGCTCTTATACATGGAGAAATGCTATGTCTTTCAAGAAACCGTAGAAGTATAAATGTCCTCTTTTAAAAATTAATGCGAGAAAGACAGCATATTTTATAGTTTTCCCAAGTATATACGTAATCATAGAAATAACTGATAAAATTATTCTGTTCATTATGTGCACCATATTCTACATTATGTAAACTTAATACAATCTGTTTTCGAGATTAGCATTTTTAAGTTTATGCATACACTACATTGCATGATGCAGTGTATGCTACGGTAGTCGCAAACATGATACTGAAACTGTATCCAACATCACGCCAGGAGTGTTAATGCATAATATTGTGAATCATTTATTATTAAATGTAACACGCTTTTTCATTGGTTGAAAATTTAATGGTATATCGAATCCATATTATTTGACATATAATGTGAACAATTAGAAATAAAACGCTTCATGAAGTATGTATGAAGCAACGCAGTTTATACTCTCATGTATCTAAAAATGAAATTATTATATTTACATTCTATTTTCAATTCTGTCAGAATTCCCAGCCATAAAAACGTACTATATTATTAAAATTCATACGCTCATTGTTCACAACTACATCGCATTCATGAGGAAATAGCTATGAAGTATCAATACAATTTGTAAAGATATCAAAGTAAAAATAAAAAACCCATTGGAAATGGAAATATTATCCAATATCAATGGTCATTAAAAGATATGTCTATTCCAGTTATTATCAGGTTGAATGTCTCTTTCGTAATTTTTATAAATATTGGATTTTGACTTGATGTAAGCTTTCTCCCCTGCGTTGCTTGAATTCCCCGTGGACAATGCCAGTCTGAATTATTCCATCAATTAAGCACATTACGTCCAATGTTATCTTAGAGTAAAGCAAACGTTTTACCTGCCATAACATATCTTTTCAGTAAATAAAATAACATCAATATCGGTAAACATGTCTGGAGTTATCAGTGTCTTTATTCCCTTTAGCAGTAAAGCTTTCTTTGGTCCTTATATCAAAATTCATTACTGCGAGTTTCTAGGAGATGCAAAATACATGCAAATTCCTTAGACTATTGCTAGATCATGCCGTTGCAGGAACGTTAATTCTTTCGTTTTGTCAAAATCTTTGGAGATCCTATATAGTTCTCAAAGATTGTCTTATCGGGGGTCCTTTAATTAAGTTTTGATTTATAATTCAATGGCAAGTCCCCGATTTCTGAATGAAAAGGGGGGTATTGTTGACCGAGAAGATAAGACAGAATGTTTATCCAGTATAAAGGAAAATAATCTTTGGCGATATAAAGTGAGAAGGTTTTTACTTATCGGCGCTAATATTGACACCAAATATGAATGAACATTTTATCGCATTGCAAAGACCATATGATAAATACTTCAAATTCATCTAGCAAAAATTCAAATCTTTGATGTAGAAGAATTTATAGGCTTTATATCCTTAATCAGACCATTTTCCTTCATATAAAATTATTAAGATATATATCTTATTTCAGACGAGTGACGTGATAAGCAACTAAACATGGATATTTTACATTCAAAGGGGATATTTTTTCTTCAAAAAAATAGCACAGTTACTGTTTAACAATTAAAAACAGTTAATCATACAGAGAATATTTTCTGAGCTTTACAAAAACCTGTTGATCACATTTTTTTGTGAGAACTTTCTAAGATTCCTCCAGCATAGAACATTGTTATAAGACAACCTAACCTGCCCTAAAGACGTTTCTAAAACATGAAATGAACCAGGTAAGGTTAAAATGTTAAACAGATGAAAAAGGATGTTTTAGGACTAAATTCTAAATATACAGAGAACATGACACATTGATTGTTGTATTAATGACACAGTCAGTTTGATGGAAGGATTGCACCTGCTTCTCCTTAAATAAGAAATGCATTTGCCCACAGATGCTTTACATCGTAAAATTAATGTTCAGAAACTTGGAACTTTGTATGGACAAATCGAGGAGTCTTCTCGGTGTAACAAATGTTTTTAAAATGTTCGTTTTTCGAAATGATATTTGAAAACTAATGAATGACCAGGGAAGAAAATTTGAAATTCACAACATTGACTAATACTGGTTAAAAGAAAGATTTGAAATTTAAAAAAAAACAAAGTTGATTGTTAAAATTTGCATTGAAATATTATAATACTTTAACATTTAGATTCTCAACATTGAAATATTATAATACTTTAACATTTAGATTCTCAACATTTGTTCATTATCTCTATATATATGTGTGACAGTTTTTACTTTGGTCATAGAATAACATCAATGTACAACGTCTATATATTATACATCTGATTCAAACTATTATATCAGATTTACATTTCCAATGTTTTGCTTTGATATCTTCACAAATGGTAACGATCGCAATTCCTCATGAATGCGCTTCAGTTGCGAACAGTATATTTTAATAAATATGGTACGTCTATTTTAATGACACGGAATTCCGACAGAAAGGAGAGTAGATTGTAAATGTAAAATTTGAAAATACATGAGGGTATGAACTGCACCGCTTCATGCCGGCCTGCGTTAACGTGTTGCATGAAGTACGCCGACGCGAAACATCGCAGTTCATACTCTCATGTATTTTCAAAAATGAAATTTAGTTCGGAAATATACGTTTGATGCCGACAGGATACTGCTACCTGTAAGCTGTGAGACTTGTAACAGACTTTTGCTTCATACAACATGCTAAAATCCTAACTAAATGACAAGACTCTATTCGTTTTGTATATTCCAACGATAAAGAACTGATTGCAGAGTAGATTGTTGTGTCTGTAAACCTTCAGTTAAGAAGTTCAAATTTCTTCTTTTGTTTAAGAGGTGTCAAGATCTTCGAATAGATAACATTCTTCTGTCTCGACTTTTATCAAATAGCCGTTACATTCGATTATTATATCGTCAAAATCACACATTTCTAAATACGCAAAGATGCATTTGAAAGGGGTTCAGTGTTCGATTACAGATTTAAGATATATATTTTACATGAAATGATACATTTCAATGATGTGCATTCACCTTAAACCCTTCTTGCATTCAGGAAAAGGGAGGGATTGAATCTTAAGAACTTGACAAAAGTGTTTCAAATCAGATTGGTTTCTGCAAATATTCTTATTATTGTTGATGGTTGGAAATACCAGAAAATTGGATCCAAGTGTATCGAATGTCTGTTGAGAGGCATGCTCTCTATAGTAGGCCACAGTCAGTTGTCAATAGATAGGGTAACACGAGGACAGGTGCCCTAATCCTACAATCCTCGTTATATGGGGACTTCATCAAAGTATCGATTTTCAGGAGATTTAAAACCGATGCATCAATCAGCTGACACTTATTCTATCCCTTGCTTGTCCACCTGGTGGTCATTTTCTCCTGTGATATTCTCAATTCAAAGTCTTTTGCCTCTGATGTAAGGTTGCTCTAAGTCCAAGTGATATTTAGATCCTGCTGGCAGGTTTATTAAGGCCCTTGTGTGAGAATCTTCTATCAGGAGTTCAAAACGGGTGTCAGACCATGTCAAAGATTGTTCTTATAATGTCAAAGGCGTAGGTTGTATGCTACAAGATTACATGTAAATGAGTAATTGGCAGCATGTTATGACCAGTTCTCAATCATCAGAGAAAACTGGGTATTATGTGGTATTTAGTTGTTTCATGATATTTGAAGTAATGTAAAATGCGGTACACCTTCAAAGACAATTTTACAAAGGTACCTATTTGATTTTTCTTCCACTGAACATTGCACATAATCTAACTCACTAAGACCTATTTAAGCTGTTACTTTATACACCCACTTCCTTTCAGCTGTTCATCAGCCAACAAGAAAATGCAAAAATCCTTTCCTTGGACTTCAAAAGCATAAAGGCTCCCATTGCCAGGGGCGCGTGCTGGACATATCGATTTTCAGAGCCGATCCACTCTAATCAAGATTTATTTAAAATTAAAAAGTCAGCCCACCTTAATTATGATCCAGTGCAAGTTACTCTAAAACGTGGAGACTGTTAACAATGTCCTTCGTCAAAAGAAGGAGTTTTGTTGTCAGGGATTTTCAAGAGGATCCCAATTTACTCAGTTATTACCCTTTGTTTGGAAATTTGAATATTCATACAGTTCAGTGTCTGAAATTTGACACGTTCATCCGACAGATTGTAATTTAGTTCTTTTTACGTGCAGCAGGTGGTAGAGAGAGGGTTGAGGAATGTGAAGATTTGGTTCGTTCTGTATTTTTTTTTTTTTTTATAAATATTACAAAATGCATCTTTTAAGCGATATTTAAACAACTTTAAAATCAGATCGCTAAATTGGCCATTGTATGTGTCTCAAGTATGAAAAATAGTTAATTAACATTAATCATAATTGTCCTCGTTCTTTAGATATCAACTTCCGGTGGTTTTAGGGTTATTGTACATATATAAATACTCAGGATCCTTAGTTGATGAGCATGTGAAATTAGAAAGAGCGTTGTGTCCAGTGAACGATGCGCACACATCAATGACGTCACTTTGAGAGGGGTTTATTTGATCTACAGAATCAATGTATGCGTTCATCGTTTGAGTCCCAGATCATCATAAATATCTCTAAATCCGGAAATTTGTGTTCCCACTCTAGCCAAGTCTCTGTATGAAGCCTGTGAAATTAAAGCCTTTTGCGAGATATTGGCAATAAATTCGGAATATATCTTGAAAACGTCTATAAGAACATGCAGGGAGATTTGAATGCTAATCCCATCATATTCTATTGACCTTTCATTGAAAAGAATGCTACATTGCACATCTCTGCCATTTGTTCGTGTTATTTATGGGATGGATGAATGATATGATTAATACAGTATAATTTCCACAGAGAACCCCGTTTTGTTGAGTTATTGGGTCATCGCATGTCTTGTGGGAATGTGGTTTATACTTTTTTTCATCCATACCCTCACAATATGCTGATTAGATATTGCTTTCGACTGTGCTAAAAGATCGGGAATCAAATCAAGTTGTTACATCTTTGCATGAAACGTGTATTGATATGATAGAGGCCGAGTAACAGCGAATAATTAGACAATAAAACATTCCTGAATTTCCTTTATTGGTTTCATTCGTGACTGTACAAATTATATAAGTATTTGATTTCACGAATCATTCATTTTTAGTCGTTACTTATGTTGAAGCACGTTGAAGATTAAAACAAAAACTTACTTTGATTAATGCATTATGCATGAAATATTAGTTACCATTGGGCATAATTAGTATAATATTCCTTAATATGTTTGTTATATCAAAAGAATTTAGAAATAACTTATTATAGTAGAATGTTGAATGACATGAGCTTTTACAGTGGTACTCTGTCCATCTTAGACAGTAGATTACCAGCTTGAAGCTACAATAGCAAGCACACACGTGTTCAGTTTTACCCCCTTCTCTCTCTCTCTCTCTCTCTTACATGCATGCACGCGTGCAGACAAACGGACGGACAGAAAGACAGACATACGTACACACAGACAGACATACACATACATGTACAAACATACATACATTCATTCGTAAGTACATATATTCATAAGGTAGGACAACCATTTCAGGTACCGTATTGAACATTTCAAATGGGCGTACAATTTCCTTATACAAGGTTTCACATAAGTAAAATAGCGGCATTTATTACATCTACTTAGTTATTACGACCATTGTCAGAATGCTTTTAAGTACCATTATCAAATTTTAAAAAATTATGCAAAGATTGTGTTTGTATGAAAATTAACAGAATTTTTAAATTATTTAATGAAAAACTGACACGCAATTAAATACTATTTTACTTTAAAATGTTTTAAAATATATTCATTTAGGTTCATGTAAACCATCGTGAGGATACTATTAAACACTTAAAGTAAATTTGTTCAAATTCTATAGACAAGAAAAATGACATTTACACGATAATAGATGCATGTTACTTCTCAATCTATACGGTTACGGTGCAAGGTAAACTCGGCACATGGCGTCTTGAACAATATTCAGACACGTATCCTTAATTATAACGATCAACTTTATGTTTCTATTCATAAAATTCATCCTCGTTGTCTACACGAAGAGATATGAACGTTAAGGACATTAACAAGGTCTGTGTGAGGAGGATGTGTGTTGTTAGAGAAGGTTAGTAGAACCTGTAACTGTCGCCATTTCCAGTGGTGACTTATCGCCTTGTGTGTTCTTTATGAGTCCATGTCTCTTCCTGTCGCTATCTGACAAATTCATTCAAATGTATGGAAGATAAACTTTACGAATAAATTTACTTTTTAAAAGTTAGTGATTCATTTACAGTTCTTTTTAACTTGTTTTAATTTGTTCTTAATCAGGGAGAAGATCTAGATATACATGTACCGAATGGCTTTGCACTTAGACAATATCTTTTCTGAACACAAATTTGTAAGAACCCTGAATGAATCATTTTAAGGTTCTATAGATTTCTAAAAGATCCACTACGACAACAGTCTACAAAGATCAGTTGAATTTTTTTTAAAACAAGTGTTTCTTCTTTTTTGCACGTGCGAGAAGCTAAACGATTCGTAAGTATTACAGACGGTCCACATACATTTGAAATTAAAATTCTAAATTTACGCTAGAGCATTTATACTTGTATGTAAAGTGTCGAGGTATTCCAAACAAAAATTGACTTAAAATATTTCTGTTGAAGAATATCAGATTCGATTTACACACAGAATATTACCTAACTACGTAATGATTTACCTTTTGAAACTCAATACAAGCACCTCCAGAATATCTCATATATTTGCTCTATCTTTTATATGAACAACAAAGCACATTCTCGACCCACAGTATAAATCGCCCGCACTGACTCGCTTTTATTCTACTGTCATTGTCACACGAAGTAATACAGGGCCCAAATAATGAACGTATTCATTGGAACTATATCATTAAGTTAATACTATCAAAGACTATCCAATCAACACAATACATTCAGCATTACAAATCATGACGAAATGTATATGCTTTGTATTTTACCATCCAAAGTTGGAATTGGGACATCAAATAACTTCAATCCATCTATTTCTTATAGAAAAGTTTGTTCCTTTCATCGTTTTTAGAATCAGCCCCCGGTGTGTGCATGCAGCTAGGGTACCTGTCACATATAGCATGAGAAATGTAGTGAAAAATATTGCACGTAGGATATAAGTATTGACACCAATTTTACGTCTGAATGTTGCTGGACTAATAATACATTGAAAATATATGGGTCAGACTTTATTTTCACCGAATTAAAGACGAAAATTTGAATCGGTGTTAAAAGTCATTTACTAGAAGATAGCAAATCTCTGATTTCAGTTATCTACACTAATATAATTTAAGTAGCCAATATAAAATATAAAAACATATCTATAATAAATTTTATTCTATGAAACATATCACTGTACCAGATAAAGGTTTGTCGGTGCAGAGTTTGTTGCGGGTGGGGGTCATCTAAGCCTCCGTGTAACAAAACATGGTAACTCTAGTAACTACATCGGGTCTACTGACTGCTGGTAAGCCACCTTTCAATGGCACTTGGGGTAGACAAAATACATTTGAGACGTGTTATCCATTTCTGAGCCATGCTTTATTTAGTTTTCACTATACATATACCGGTATTGATGACACGGAGGGGACGTTGGGTGTGTTGCGAGAATCGTATCAAGATCAAAGGTTGTTTCATTTTGTGTGTTCCCTCATTATCGTGAGACTGATCTGAAATAGTATAACCTTTTGGTGGTTAAGGATAGTTATTATATTCCATATTGTATTTTGAAGAAGAAAAAGAAATAACACATTGACTATAAGTGTGGGGAGCAACATCTGATCGCTCATGAAAAATATAACTCTGATTTTATTTTTATGCGATGACATGTTTGAATGTACACAGCATGCAATGCACGAAATGTGTTTCATCTCATGACAAAAATCATTTTGAAGAAATAATATAGCAACAGGACATAATTATGTAGTTACATGTATGTAGATGTGTTAGTTAAATATCGGGATGTCTAATTTTAGCAATATCTAGCAAGACACATATTGCATGAATCTTTGAGGGTTTTTAGTTAGAATTTCAAACAACAAAGTTTACCTTTGAAATACAATATTTGTTAGAACAGAGATGATATGAATTATTTTTGGAAAGCACTTGTTAAAAGTCTCCGTGTAAACATTACACGCTAGAAATAGTTTGATTAAGAAACTTTTTCCTGATATACATGTGTCATTTCTTTCTTACTGTCTAAAAAAAAAATTATTACTGCATGCAAGTAGCCATAAAGCTGAATTATATTGATATTCAAACTTTTTTCGAAGGTGTACATTGAGCTACCGAATGGTGGGTCGCGAGTTACGATGAAAAAGATAATGAACAGTCGACCTCATAACTTCTATAAGGAATATGAAATTAAAGAATTGGGCAAAGACGGACCCCTGACCATACCAGAGACGGGATCAGGTTCTCAGGAGGAATAAGTATACCCTGTCGACCGGTCACACCCGCCGTGAGCCCTATATCGTGATTAGGTAAACGGAGTAATCAGTGTGCCATAGGATTTGCGAGAGACTCCTATAAGCAATACAAAATAGAGTTGGGTAAACACGGATCCCTGGACACACCAGAGGTGGGATCAGGTGCCTAGGAGCAGTAAGCATCCCCTGTCGACCGGTCACACCCGCCGTGAGCCCTATATCTTGATCAGGTAAACGGAGGTATCCGTAGTCAAAATCAGTGTGCCAAGAACGGCCTAGCACATCAGACAGCATTTGACCCAGTGACATATGTCAATTAAGATACATAGATAATATACTGCACATACCCGAGTATACGTCTTCTACACACATTATCAAACAGACCTTCACCTGGTGAGAATTTTTTTTTCAAATTGATTTTCCCTCCTTTTTGGGGGTGGGTGGGGTGAAGGGTGTTCATTTCTACCTGACCTACATGTGTAGGTTTCAGCCAGTGAAATGTAAATAAAAGGGTCCTACAATATTCACGATAGAAGGACTGTGTTATGCGAAAATTAAAGATGTTTTTCAATTCACATCCCTTCATTTTTTTTCTGGAAAAAATTTGATTATTTAAGTTGATTTATACTGCATATTGTTTTAATACACTCATAGTGATAATAAAGTTCCCAAAGACACTATTGCGATAATCGTTATTTGGTTATGTGCAATCAACAGAGCACACGGGAACCGATAACCGTTACGTGGAATGAGCAGAGCACACGTGGTTGCGATAACCGTTATGTGCAATCAACAGAGACACACGGGAACCGATAATCGTTATGCGGTTATTGGAATCAACAGAGCACACACGGTCGCGATAACCGTTATGTAATTATATACAATCAACAGAGCACACACGGGAACTTTGTGTGTACTCATGATTAGGCTATTGAAATTGAGACATCGATGGGATAACAATAATTTTAAAGTAACTATATGTTTAAGAGTATATGCTGGACAGATTCAGGCGAGATCAGACCTGCAGACAATTCTGTGTATACCAGTCGTATTCAGTGGGCTTATTTTTCTTTTTATGCGATAGAAAAATATCAAATACTTTTCTTTCCATTATTCTTTATCAAAATTATCTATTTGCAAAACTGGAATTTAAAATAAGAAGCTTTACAGATGGACATGTGAAACAAGATTTTGTTCTGCCTATACACAAAGGACGTGTACTTGAATTGATCTTTCATCTCAAAGTTTGTTAACTTTCGCTTTTGTTAAACAGTCAATTTAAAGATTTAATTACAATGCAATTTTTGAATTTGAAGATATTTCTCCGACAATGTAGAGATACAGTGTAGTGTGGACTTTCTTTATCATTTACCGTATTCAGATTTAACATTAAAGGGTTGAAAGTGAACGGTTATTGAAATTAAGTATGAAATAACACTTCATTTGAGCATTACGGTTATGGGTAGAGGTCCTCTGTCTAAAATGCAGACCGATGCCGCGTCCCTAAAGACGAATTACGTTAATAATAAAGCGAGCTATAGCTTATCACTAAAGTGACACGAAAATAAAATATTCTATATTGATAAATGGGTCATTGTGACCTCCATGTTACTAATATTCTATATCGGATCTTTCTTTCTTTCATCTGACATTCGGAACAAGTGACATTTTATTCCGAAAACTCGAGCCTTACTTTGTATAGCCATACACAAAACTGAAACACAATTGCTTCTTCCTTTTCAAGGGATAAAGAACATCTTTATCAATGGGCTAAGCCCAATGGTTTACAAGTTGTTTTTCTAAACTATTTTCATTTCTTGAAACAATTCTTACATTATAACTACTTTTGAAACTAGGTTGGTAACACGAGAAAGCTTGTTAACAATTTGTGTAGTGCTCCTAGATCTATCATGGTTAGTCACGTACTCACCTTCACCCTTCAGTAAATACAAGTAAAGGAAGAACAAGATCAGATTACATTAATAATTTCCTTTTACAATTTTCAAATTTTATTTTGGATGATTATTTGCGCCTACCTATTCATGTATAAAGCCGGTTTTCATCATTAAAATAAAGTTACACTGATTTTTCTACCGTGATATCAATTGTTTTCAATTATTGTTGTCAAAACATTTCGATATTTTAAAAATAAGTAAGTCCAACTGAAAATCTACAACAACAGACACACCAGCAAAATAAGCAACTATACAACAATGCAGGAACAGACCAGTCAGCACCGAGGACACCACTAATACTACGGATGTTTGAATCTTAAAACCTGATTTTCAAAATTGTTCGATTTACGTCCCGTCGAGAATTTTTCACTCATATTGAAACTACATCAGCTGCAGGTTTATAAAGTACCACATTTAGACCTATGCTTAGCGCTCAGAGCTGTAGCAGTGAGGGTTCTTTAACGTGCCAACGCCTGCCACAACAGGGGGCCTCCGTTTTGAAGGTCATATCCGAAAGCCTCGCGATTTCCACTTTGAAAGGTCGAGTGTTTGGAGAAGGAGCAATCACTTATCTATGGTTATGTCTTAGATTAGTTGATGTTGATTGATTGATTGTTTTTACGTCCCGTCTAGAATTTTTCACTCATACTGAGACGTCACCAGCTGTAGGTGAAGTACCACAAATTCAGACCTATGCTTAGCGCTCAGGGCCATAGTCGTGAGGTTGCTTTATCGTTTTGGTCAACGCCTGCCGCGACCTTCGTTTTTAAGGTCACATCGGAAAGACCCTTGATTCTCACTTCTAATTGCCGAGTGTTTGGCGAGGGAGCAATCACTACTTTTTAACGCCTTATGTTTGACGCGGCCATGACACAAGCGGGGCTCGAACTCACGACCTCCAGTTACGAAGCGACCACTCTACTAGTGACCAGTGTAGATCTAGTTGAAACTTTTATAGTGAGAAAATGTTCTAATCTATACACAATGGCGATTCAATCAGCCTATTTTACGTAGGATGATAAAACGCATCTCACAATATTGATATAACCCGTTGATGTCGACTTTTAAAGTTAAATAAAGCAAGAGAAAATATTTACCATAGCTTTTCTGCACCCTAAAGTAATAATTAGAGCACATATAAAATTCCCATGCGAGCCATTTCTGTCAGAATTCCCCGTCCATTGATTCTCCTTATAGACTTTGATTTATATTAAATAAATTAACCCCTGCACGTATCTGAAAGTTTGGCGGAATGATCTAATTTCAAACACGCAGTTCCAACGCTCTAATTAGATATACTGCAGAATCTGATACAATGTTCAATTTGTAGAAACTTGTTCTAATGTGATAAAGTTCAGTGATCGAGCATATATCCTATCTGTTTGGTTGTGTCTCTTCAGTGACGATACATTATGGTTATGTCGTATTGTTTTCATTACTGTTGTTGTAGAGGGCGTGACTAGGCTCGGGTTGTTGTAGAGGGCGTGACTAGGCTCGGGTTGTTGTAGAGGGCGTGACTAGGCTCGGGTTACTGCTTGATCTATTTGCATTTATAATTCTACGCAACAGTAGCTTAGTTTTCATAAATCAGCATCATTTTCTGAGTGGTTGAATACTGGATTTATTTTTGTTTTTATCAATACTATTACGTGGGATCAATATTTGAACTAGTTGCAGAATCGTGGCCCTGCATGGAAAAAAATGGATATAGACCAGAAAGCTATAATTTTACGGCGCCATTTTTTGTTGCGCACGATTTACGCCTTATATCTACGTATTTTATGTCGGCGTTTAAAGATTTCAATATCAGAGACAGCAGCGTCAAAACATACTTCTAAACTCATCATTCAAACTAAGATCGTTGCATATCATCAGAACAATATTCATGATATTTTGGATGAAATAATATCAGTTTGAACAATCATTGTTCACAAAGGAACTAAAATCATTCAGCTGAAAAAATATGTGCAGAATAGTCACAGAGCTATAGGGCAATGACACATATGGATGAAAGGTGAAGATAACGAACAGTGATCAATCTCATAAATCCCATAGGTAATATAAAATAGATAGTTGGGCAAACACGGACCATTGGACCCACCAGAGGTGGGATCAGGTGCCTAGAAGGAGTAGCCATCCCCTGTCGACCGGTCACACCCGCCGTGAGCCCTATATCTTGATCAGGTAAAAGGAGTTATCCGTTGTCAAAATCAGTGTGCCACATGGATGTGGATCATATGGGAATTCAGACTGATTGACAGCCTAGCATAGTTACAATATCAGGCATTTATTGAAGTTTGGAAACGTTCAAACGGGGTTTTATCAAACGTTTGAAGGTTTTTCTAGTTATGTAAGTGCAGTGGGGGAATATGTTAGGGCAAATCTTGAGGTGGGGGTAATCGTGCGCAGAAACTCGAAAGTTTTTATAACAAGTAAATCTGTACATAGCTCTCTTGCACGGTGTCTCCCAATATTCTGATGGTTGTGCACTGTATTTCAGACAACTTTATTTGGATATCATTGCTTACCAATATGTTTTATAAATTCCTACTCTCTAAAATCAGTCGTCAGTATTTCCATCTCCCTGTTTAATGGTTGTTATGGCTAGATGTTCCTCATGATGCACCCTCGTGACCTTTCTTTGAAAAATTTGGTTGGTTCAAAGCTTTCTGTGAATAAATAACTTTTGTTATGTATCTAGCCCTGCTTATATTTAGATTGCAATTGTTTCAGTTCCAGTGTAGTGACCAGTACATCAAGATATAGAGTTCACGGTGGTTGTAACCGTCAACAGGGGGTGCTTAATACTCCTGCGCACCTGATCCCAACGCCGGTGTTTGCCCTGCTCTCAATTTTGTAATATTTGTGGTATTTGATCACTGTTCTTTATCTTCTCTTTTTTTGTAAATTGTTTTCTACACTCTGCAGCTATTCCGTATGGAATGATATACCTGTACATAGAAAACAAAATGTCACCAACACTCAATGTTAAAAATTTGTACCGTTCAATGTTGAAAAAATGTTATATCATATCGGTTGCACAGATGTATGTGTATGATGATATGCTCAATGACAAGAGGTCCGGTGTGAAACAGTGCCCAGGAACAGTATTTGAATTCTATTTAGTTCAACTTCGGTTGTATTGAATTTTGGATATAATGAACAACCCTGAATTTCAACATATCTGTATTCCTGCTTCATGATTTGCGTTAAAAAATTTAATCTCGAAAAAATAGCAGAGTAGCACGGTATTTCCGATACATCCAAACATACATATATTTCGATTAAATAAAATCTACCGGTGAGTAATGAAACTTATCAATTTATCACACATTTCTAATTCTAAAATTATATTAACTCATAAATTATCATTCAAAATTGTTTAGTTCCTTCCCAGTACGAATTGTTGAGTGAATTGTTAATGTCAAATATCCTTGCTATCATTTTGATGAGGCGATGTGTTAAAATGTGAATTTTGAGGAGTTTTATAGAAGTTTTGTGTCCAAAAAGCAGTAAAACCCTCACTAATAAGATATAAAAAACATCAGACATCTTGCTATTGCGCAAATGATGACGACACTGTGTACACTCACTCATAAAATCATGTCAGATCAACTCATGTTGACCAGATGATTAATCTGAAAATCATTCAATGAAAATTAAGGTCTATTTCAAGAGACGGGGTTGTCGTGTTAACAGCCCTGCTACATTTATAAATTAAGAGGAAAACATAAAACAAAAGGAAATATTTCATGTCATTTTAAAAGTACACATCTAAGTGATTCATGAAATTGGATTGATACGACAGCCAGAGAATGTCCATTTAAATCAATAGCGACCACTTTAACTGCACAGGTTGAAAACAAAAACAAATATCTACATATCAGAAAAAATTACACAAACTAATTGTACATTTGTAAGTCATCAGATATGGCTTCCGTTGATGGAGCCTTTCTTGTTTGATCATTCTACTTTGATTGAGAATCTCTCGCAGGAAAAGATGGACATTCTATCTTCTTCATATCAAGATATTCATTTCTGATAAACCTTAATAAGGAGATTGAAATCCTTTTAACTGAAACATATCTTACTTAAAGAGGGGATCTATTTTAGACCCCAACAACAGGATACATATCATTTCGATTTCAGCACTAGCTATTCCCATCTTTTGGACCAAAAGAACCGATCCAGACAGTGAATGAAAAACAGTACATTATAAAAGCACTTTAAGGTGAAACATACGCCATTCCAACAGCTACATCACATAGGAAAACACTCACAATATCCCCACCAGCCTTTAGTATTTGTATGCTAGTTCTGAAACTTGCAATAGGTCAATTGTGAGGTCATCTTCTTGTATTACATCATTCAGCAACGTTGTTTAGAAAGGTCTTTCGGACCCGAGAAACACAATCTGTACTTTCAGTTTAAGTTAATTCTCTGAGAAACCCAAATGTTTCTTTCAGTCTGCGGTACCCTTGAAGATGATATCACAGTGGACGTTTCTCTGAGGGGACTTAGAGGGGATGATGCACTGCTTGTTCTGTTTCATTGGTACATGTATAACAGTTGCGGTATTGGTTCGTAACCGGGGGGTCGAGTTCCACTTCCCACCTCGGGACCGCATCAAACCTGAAATGTTGATCATGTTCCATGATATTTACCGAATTAGATAACGTATCGGCTGTTATTTCATCAGTTATTAATTTTCGCAAGTCATGGTTAAGAGACAGCGCGACGGTCCTGGAATCAATCTATGCAGCAAGGCTTTGTGACCCAGTTTGGAAAAAAATGTAAATTTTTGTATGTTCAAATTTAAGATTATGTTTGGATGCTGGAGATCTATGTTTTCATTTAATCTATACTAGTGACTGATTTTGAAACATTTATCAAACTGACAGAATTTGATTTTAAGACCATTAAATGGACTATCGCAATGCTAACCTCGCAAAATATTTCCTTATTATCAGAAATATATTTTTTCATCATCCCCAAAGTGTTTTCTACAAGTATACATATATCTAAAGAACAAGTTTTGTTTACAATCTTACTTAATGAACCAGTCAAGTATATTCAGTTAATTGCAAAATACAGACTTAGTGCACATCTATTAATGATTGAGAAGGGGAGATTCACTCATTCTCCTAGAGAGCATAGATTATGTAATTTTTGTCATTTGGAGATTGAAGATGACTACGACTTTATTTTTGAAATGTTCACTTTATGATGAGTATAGGAAATTAATATTAGAAAGTATTACTGGTATAGGTCAAGTATGTATAAACTTCTACAATTATTGTCTACAGAACATGTTAGTAAATTAAGTAATTTAGGGAAATCCCTACAGAAAGCAGGAATACTTAGAGACTCCTTAAATGTTAACTAAGATCTTTTTTTTATTTGTAAACATTGTTTTTGGTATATATATATGTAATTTACTTTTGTCATTATATGCTATTTATATTGTGTGTGCTAAATATTGTGCCTTGAATTTTGTATATATGCTATGTAACTGATGGGCAAATGGGCTCAAAGTAATTTCCGTACTTTACTAAGATTAATCTAGTTACTATTTTCTAACTAGG